>NW_024349802.1:10582932-10659620 GCF_902729225.1 Pteropus medius
CCAACCTGGAGCTTTCCATTTCTGGATCTTTCAGGATGTAATTCTCAATAACTAGAATGAAGTAGTCAGGTAAATATGATGGAGGACAGGGCACCTTATTGAAGATGGGCTTCCCTGCAGGCTTTAGCTAAGGCTTCACCATCAGACCACATAGGTAGGGTTTCCAGGTGGGCGCACAGTGAGTCCATAAGTAATAGATGCAAATCAGGCTCCTATAACGTTTAGCTCCAATGTTAGGCTTCCGGGACCCAAATTCTGATAACCTAGAAACTGGAAAATCAAGTTACTTCAACAAACACATCCCTTGTGTTTCTCCTTTCAGGGCTCCACATCTCAATAGGTATGGTTGGCGCTGGCTCAGATACCTTTGCAGCCCATCATTCATTTCCAACACTGGGGGCAGGGGAGTGAAATGGCTCCTTATGCTGCAGCTGTGAGATAGGCCTCTCCTGCCTGCCACACCCTCAAGTCAGGAAGGAAGCAGTCAGCCTCCTGACACAAGAGTCCTGCTTGCAACTGGAGAACATATAGGCTGTTGCCTGTAGGAGAGGCAGGAAGGGGGTGGTGCAGAAGGAGAGCTGGTGCCAACCTGAAAGTCAGGCAGGAGAAGTTAGAACTCTGCTACTATATTCTATGACCTTGGGTAAGTGATTTCACTATCTGGGCCTTCATTTCCTCATATTTAAAACTAAAAATTTGGGGAGCATTTGAGATTTTGCTCCCCGGCATATGTCGTCAGTTTGGCTCAAATCAACGCTTATGAAAATTCAGAAATAAAATGAAAATAAAAATAAAGTTTTGAACAGATAATCTAATTATATGAGTCTCATAAAATTGAATTATTATTGACTTCTCTAACTTGACAGTTTGGGAAAACAGCATTGTCTGCATATACCGCCCAGCCAATTCATCTTAACCCCCTCCTCTCTAGCTCAGCTGTCATTCATTCACAAAAATAAACAATCCTGGTACCAACTCTGTGCCAGGCACTGTGCTAGGACTGTGAATATGACAGACACAGTCTCTGCCCCCCAGGAGCTATGGTCTAGCAGGCAGACAGACATCCAACATCAAATGATTTTTCAGTTACTGCCATGAATAAGTATTATAGATATGGAAAAGATAGTGGCACTGTGCGAGCGGAGATGACATTGGTGGAGTCGACCATGCAGGGCCTTGCAGGCCGTGAGAAGGATGTGGTCTCTACATATGTCAAAGTTAACAAAAGGGGTTGGAGCAGAGTAGGGATGGCAGAGTGAAATGTGATTGGATGTGTTTTTAAAAGCTCACTGTGAGGACAATAAACTCAGAGAGTCACAGTCGACATGAAAAGACCAGTAAAGAAGCAACTACAGTGAAGCAGGTAAAAGATGATTAGTATTGGACATAGGTGATATCAATGGAAAAACAGATAAATTCAAGAGAAATTTAGGAGGTGAACATGATAAGATGTGGGGGATGAATAAGAAAGAAGAAAGTACCAAAGTACAAACTTAAGTGGTTAAATCAGGGAAGACCATTCAAGGGCCAAGTTTGGAAAGGGGGTGATAATATTGGCTCAGTTTGGGACATATTGAGTTTGAGATAGATGTGAGATAGCAAGTAGAAAAAATAAATAAGGTGAATATATAAATCTGGAGCTCAAAGGTCTCCAACAAAAGAACTAAAGACATGAATTTGGAAGTCTTTATAAACCCAGTAACTGAAGCCATGAAAACTGCACACAGAAAGTGTGCAGGAGAAATAAGAGAACCTAGGATGGGGACTTGACGAATTTCCACATTTAAAAATTGAGTAGAGAGGAAAGAGCTGAAAAACAGCAAATGTGAAGGAACGACCAGAGAGGTAGGAGGAAAACTAAGGGAGTGATATAATGGCCACCAAGGAAACAACACATTTCAAGTCAGGATTAGTTCCTAGTATCAAAGGAAACAACACATTCAAGTCAGGATTAGTTCGTAGTATCAAAGTGCTGAGAGATGATAATGAGATGGGGAATGAAACACGTCCTTTAGGTTTAGAGACGTGGAATTCACTTAGAGCAGTTTTGATGGAGTGGGAATTGGGTGTGAGAGGAGAGGTCATGAAAAAGAGAGAAAGTATTTAGACTCTTCTTTCAAGAAGTTTGGTTGTGAATACAGAGAAATATCAATGGTCATTTAAGTTGGGAGAGATTGAGTATGGTGTAAAATGGATAGAAAGGATTCAGTAGAGAGAAAGACAGAGAAGGGAAAGTTGAGAGAAAGCAAAGTTTACCCTATCAGGCTCCAGAAAAGGTGGGAAGGGATGGAGTACAGGGAATGGCCTCAGACAAGGGACAGGCCCTCTGGGCATCAGAAGGGAGGAGGAGAGGAGGAGTGAGTAGGAAGGTGAGTTTATACTTGCCTCTTCAAACATAAAGTCATAAAGTCAGCTCTGCTATTGTTTTCCAGAGAAAACCTCAAAATCCACAGGCTTACTTGTTCTTGGTGAACAGTATAGACCCAAGGAAGCAAACAACCTCTGTGGGCCCCATTTTGACACCTAATACAAATGATGTTCCTTCCTCTGCCTCAATCCTGAGTCAGAAAAAGGCAAAATGGGAGCTGTTTCAAGCCTAGTTGTCCACAAGTGATGGGAGAGGATCTCTGGGAGATGGCCCAGGCATAATCAGGTCAAATCTGGGGAAATGACTAAAAACAGCAATAAAATAGAAGAGAAGTAACCAAGTGCCAGAATGCAAACAAGAGATCAGAGGGGTATGTTAGGAGAGGAAAAGGCCCCCTCCATCTTGCAGTAACTTTGGAAGGGGGCAGAGGCTGCCCAGCTAAGATGCTTCCCACGTCACTGCCCAGGTGCCTGAGCTATAGGCCCCCGAAGGCTAGAATCTGGACAGTTTATCCAGTTCACTGTCTCATAGCCAGGACTATGACTCTCAGACCAGAATTCAATCAGCATTTCTTAGGCCAACATGCAGAAACAGCACTAGGACACAAAGATTTAAGAGGACAAGTAATTGCAAAGGTCACAGGAAGCAGAAGACCATTAATACAGAAGCCAAAATACGAATCCCAGGTCAGCACTTGACCCCTGTAGGTCCAAACCAGCACTCCCCCAATCTAGGTCCTGATCCTCTGTTTGCTCTCTTCCCAACACTTTGAGGTACTCCTCTCGTGGACCACAGAGAGGATACTCATTTACAGTGTCAGTGCTTCTAATAAAAGCTCATCCCTGGAGAGGAAATCCATAGAAAAGCTTAATTCCAAATGAAGAACTATAGAAGGAGTCTATTTAGAATGCAGCCTCTGAGGTCCCTGTCACCCAGAGTCCCCAAAACACTGGGGAAGATAGAAGAACAGGCAGGGAACCACGGGGAGGTGATAACTGACACTTAGCAGGCTACCTATAATAAGCAAATGACATAATAGAAATAAACACAGTTTTGGGGTGAGGTACTGCAAACACTGCCCTAGCAGGCCGAGGGGCTCCAGGGAGTCATGCTGGGCTAGAAACCCGGTTATTTCTAGGGCACCAAGCAGCATCTGACCTGAATCAGGAGGCTCTAGAAGCAGGGACCAGAGGGCCAATCAGAGTCTGAGAAACATAGCCCCGCTCCCGCCAAGGGCCTTGATCACTGGGTCACTCTGAGAGTAAGGCAGAAGAACAAAAAAAACCACAGAATTCCTCAAAAAGCCCCATCCAGAGGCTCTTTAAATCTCTTGAGTCTTCACATTAGCCAGGAGGGGATGCCTGTGTAATCAGTAAGAACAAGTAATCCCCCTTATCATTCTCTTTGTTTTCAAACTAGCTCTGCCTAGAAAGCCTGGTTTCAGAAGAACTCCATCACTTACAAGGAGGGTGGTCTGCTTAGAACTCACCTGATCGTTCAGAGCCTCAGGTTCCCAGGCGTAACACTGGGAAGGGAAGGCCCACCTTCCAGGTTTGTTGTGAGAATCAAATGAAGTCATGTCTGTTAAAGTACATGCTCAATCAATGTTAGGGCCTCTTTCTTATCCTGTTTTTAAAAACTGAGAGTTTACACTCATAGCTAAAAGGTCTTGGTCTACGTTCCCTGAACCTGCAGCAGAGGATAAAAGGGGAGTGGCTCAGATCTCCTTGCCATTCAATTCAAAAAGTAGAAAATCTACAGAAGAATCAGTACTAAGAATTTGAAGTTGAATCTGAAGAGTTTTCAAAGGTAAAAGATAACAGGAACAGAATTCATCCCAAAGAGGAGCTTCATGGAGAGCATACTGGTTGGCCTATCACTTGGAGGGGTTTATGTTAGGGGTTTACAGGACAGGGATGAGGGACTTAGCTCCTCACCTTCTAACACCCCAGGACCCAAGACAGTTAAACCTGGGGTAATATACCAAAGTGTATCTTGCCCTCCACTTTAGTAGAAAGCAGAAAATAACAACAAAAATGTCGTTTGAGTTTTTTTTTTTTAAATCAACAGACGGAGTATGTCTCAAGATCAGGACGTATATGTTCAAACCAAATTATTGCTTCCAGAGACATGAGCAATGAGAAAGGATGACCCTGAGACACGGTAAGATGCTCAAAGTTAGACTGAATTCTACAATTGCTGAGGCAGCGAAATACCCCCCATGCATTTTAGCAATTCATGTAGAAAAATTTTACACATGTAACCCACCTGACTCCAAGAAGAGTTAGCTGATTCCATCATGCCTCCTGTGCCATCAAGTGTAAGGCACAGCAACTTCAGAGACGTTAATGTATGGGGTGAAAGGAAGTGCATCACCAAGCCAATGAAATAGAATACATTTCATTGGCCTGAGGAAATATTCTATGCTCTGTCTCAAATTTCCACTTGGTGGCCTTGCCCTTTAAGCCCTTGGTAGAGGGACTGTAAAAAAGTTATGCAAAAGGCACTCTCAGAGCAATAATCTTTAAGAGTGAGTAAACTGGTTAGTAGTTATAATAATAACAGCACAGTCTGATACAGCACTTTGCAATCTCCAAGTACTTTCACAGACATTATTTCCTCTAAGACTCACAATATCCCTGTTGGCAAGAAAAGCAAATATCATTAGCCCTATTTTTCAGTTAAGGAAACAGGCTTGCAAAGGTCAGTTGTCCCAAGGTCACAGAGCTAGTAAGTGGCAAATTGGAATTTAAACCAACATCTCTCTCCTAGGACTGTCTGTTTTATGCGACAGAGTCTAGGACCATTCCAGCACGTCCATTGAAGAAGTCCAAGAGTAATGCCTGACCTCTGTATTTTTAAGTTCTGTCTTTATTCAACACTGTTTCTTAAGAATGATCCTTAAAGGCCTACAGAGGTATGGAATACTAGAATGGACCATGCTTTGCTATCCTCTGGTAGTTACTGCCCATGACCTACCAGAGAGTAATCTCAACCATTTAAGTTTCATACTACCTGGGGAACTCACGATTCCCTGAAATACCACCTCTGTACCCATAAAATAAGCATGGCTTCGTATTTTGTGAATTCCTTCTTGAGTCCAGGCAGAAGGGTCTTAAGAATTCCTGTCTACATCTACTTCGGGAACAAGGATAATGAGAACTTCACTTAACCCAGGTGGCCAGGAGACCCCGAAGAGCAAAGGCAGAGAGCTAAAAATAATCTCCCAGTGTAGGAGAGGAACAGCCACATCCCACAGGCCAACAGGCCTCATTTTAGGAAATATTTGGGCTCCTCCCAAAGTAAGAATAGCCTACATATCTACATGCATAAAAACAAAAAGCCTCCATCCTCAGCCCTCAGCTCTTCCCTCCAGGAGTCCTCTGCTCTTCCAGCATCAGCTATCCCCTCCTCGTTTGTAGGTCATGGACTTGCAATTCTACCTTTCCAGTCTGATCCTCTCACTTAGGCTACAGACCTTTACCAAGGGAGCCCCAGCCTTCTCCCTTACTGCTCCTCCAGTTCATACGCTGCAGCCTAACTAAACTACCTCCCATCCTTCTTTAGGTCAAAAATGTACTGAGCTAGGTACTGTGCTAGTTCCAAAATCTGTTTTGAACTTTCTTTCTTCCATGATTTTATGCAAGCTTTTATCTCTACCAGGAATGACCCTTCCCTCCTACCAACTACCAAAGTCCAACCTGACCCATCTATCGAGGTCCATCTATAATTCCATTTCCTTTTTCTTGGAGTCTTTTCTGATATATCTAACTATATTTGTATTTGTTCTTCCCTCTTCTTTATGTGCTATCCTCTCTTGTAGCATAAAACTTAGTACCTTAACCATGATTTAATGATCTGCCATTCCCTCACCAGAACTTCACAAGCTCCTTGATGATACATGCATGTTGTATTCATTTTTACATTTCCTGTAAAGGGATCTGCCGAAAGGAAGCACCAAAAAATAATTGATCACTTAATGTCTACTATATTTTCCACTTGGGTCTTTCAGCAACAAGAGGAAGCCTGACACTAAAGTGCCTGGGTTCAGAATCCTGGCTCTGCCACTTATTTATTGCTTCGTGACCCTGGGCAAATTATTAAACTTCTCTATGCTTACAGTTTCCCCACTGTAATAAAGAGGAGAATAACTATTTATTTCATATGGTTATTATGAAAACTAAGTTAACATTTATAAAGTGGTTAGTAAATTGCCAAGTACATTATAAGTGTCACAAAAGTATTTAAGTAAATAAAATCATTGCCAAACTCATCATTTTCCCCCTTAATATTACTTTTCCTCACAACTTCTTTTTTGCTAATGGCACTATTATTTTCTCTAGCTTTCCAAGATCGAACATTGTACCCTTTCTCTCCTTCAGCTCATCACCAAGTCTCACAGATTCTAGATTCTGTGTAGTTTACCTGACTTTTCCCCTAGTTTCCATGGCTTTGAGGACTTTATAATTCCCTCCTTAATCTCTCAAACATGTACCTCTCCCCAGCCCCAGTCCACTCTGAATTGTGTGTACATAGTATTTGCAAACATTCCTCTTTTTATATCATATCTCTGCACCAGTACCTACAATGGCACCCTATCATCCCCAGAACCCAGTCCAAACTCCTTTGCCTGTCCCTGGAGACCCTTTTTAATCTGGTCCTGCTCTACTTTCCTAATCTTATCTCCTCTATATCTTTACTCCAACCACACTAATCTCCTCATGGTCCTGTAAAGACATCTTGCTTGTCTCTACTCTGCTCATATTGTTCTTTTAGCCTAGAAGCCTTCCCCTTATCTTCCTAAATCCCCCAAACCTATTCATTGTTCCAGATTGATCTCCAGTCCTAACTCTGACCGGAAAAATTTCAGCCCTAATTGATCTTCCCTAGCTCTGTATTCTATAGTCTATTTTCCTTTTTGCAATTATTGTATGCCTTTTGCTTTATGTTGTTTGCTATTGATTAATGTTAATCTGATAACCCCAACTAGACTGTCAACCTTTCAAGAGCAAGGCACATGACTACTAGACCTCCTTGCACCCTTCAAAGAAAAGAACCATGAAAGAGCTAAAAAATGTATCTATTAGCCAATATTTGATGATGAATTTGCCTCTCCCTTTCTTTGGAAGGCAGGGAGTGGATGAGACAAGGCTGCATACCCATCTAGCTGATCCTATATGCTGTGTTCACAGATGGTGTGGCAATCCTACTTGGGGGATTAGCTGTAGCCAAAAAGTCTGCTCTCTGTTGACAAACGCCAGCAATCACTGTAATCTAGGCTGCCATATGGTTCACCTAGCCCTGTAGCAAAATCAGTTTCTCAGGGATATGGAGAGACCAGACAGGCCAACTCTCCTAACTACGGAATGGAGAGAGGTCACCTTGAGTTTGCCCTTCCAAAAATAGCAAGGCACAGAGGCTCCAAGGACAAACCAAAGGTCAAATAGATGCAAAACATACATCCCCTGAGGCTCCTCTCAACTGAATCTACCCCTCTCCTAGAATCTAGTGACATGGGCCCAACAAATCCCCTCTTTCAAGACTCTTGAGACTTCTCTAGAGGAATCTACAGCTGGGCAAGGGCAGAGAGAAGAGGTTACGCCACTCTCACTGTCTGGAGAGAGCTGTCCAAAGGCATAGTTTAATTTCTGTTTTCATAGCATCTGGTTCTGAGGGCCATTAACAGAGTAAAACAATTTTGTCACTGAGCCAGTTGTCCTAATTTAGGAGGGACACTCCCCATTTTTTGATCAACTATTCATCATTTTCCCCATTCTCCCTCCTTTATGAATTTCAAAGACAGGAAGAGGTCAGGCCTCCATCATCTTCCTAAATTGCCCCAACCCCTCCCATCCAATTATCACAATCACAGACTCTGGGAGGCTGCTCGGGTTTGATACTCAAAATGGAATACAGGGGAAGTCCAGCTTCAAGAAAGAAATTCAGCATTCCAGACATCCAGATTTCCCCTCAGCCTAGGATTTTGCTAAAAATTTCAGATAAAAACTATAAACCCATGCAGGCTCTATTCTGATGCCATGCCACTTACCTCACTGGCTTGAAACACTCCATCCCAGTTCTCACAGCTCAGAAAGAAACCACCATTTGTCAGCTCAAAACAAAGCCCAGGGTATAAGTACAGCTTGCACAAGATCATACAGAAAGCAGTGGGCAGAGACTGGACTCAGTGAGGCTGATTTCCAAGGAGTCTTATCACTTAAAAACAAAACAAAACAACAACAACAACAACAACGACAACAAAACCTGACTAAGCTTCAACAGTCTCTTCTTCCTTAACTAAGGACACAGCCTAGATTCTCCTCCTGGCCACCTAAGAGAATCTCCTGTCACTTCTGACTGCCTGATTCAGATTGTAATTCTGCCATTCATTTGACACCAATCACCCTGTCTACCTTCATTCTAAAGCCCTAATATCTCCTACTCCTATGTAGCAAAGCAGAAAGCTTTAAGTATCTAGAGGGCCCTGGTTAAATCATTTGTGACAAATAAACCTTCGCTTCTTAACTTGGGCTGCTTTTGAACCCAGATCTCCTGGCTATGCTCCTTGGCTATGGCATGTGTAGGTATCCTAGAGTCACAGAGGAAAAGAAATCACTTTTTCACTCATTTTTTTCCTCAACTAAGATTTATTAAGCTCCTATTACATGCCAAGTATCATGAAGGTGATAGTGATACAGTGATATACAAAACAGCCAAATTCTCCTCTCTCTGAATAATATTTTCAAGGTGGTTCCCAAGAGGCTAATAAAACACAGAATCCAATCTGCACACCAGAGATTTGGTTTTGATTATTATAAACATCAGCAACAATATAGTAAAGAGTCCAATGTAGCATATTTTAACTAAACCTATCCCCCATTTTCACCTAAAGTGGCTGCCTTGATTTACCATTTTCATATCTCTACCAACATATTACACACCCAGGCCAATCTCCTCCCATCAACCAGATGTTTATTCCCAATTGCCAGTTTTAATCCAAGGTAAAGTTCATTCTCTTTTCAAGTCACCAAGCAGTTGTTATCCATCTAAATTATGTAAAGCACAAGTAAACATATATATAATAATAAAATAAAATAAAATGCATCCTTTGCTCCAGTTTCATCCTTCATTCAAGAAGCTCACAGTCTGGAGGACCATACACACATACTCTCTTTCTTCATCCAACAATGCTAAGTGATAAAATAATCCATTTTGATAACAGAAGAGCTATGAACTGCTACAGGGGATGCCACGAGTCATTCAGACTGAGGGGACTGGAAAAAGCTTTGAGAACTGAGATGTGAGCTGAGCCTTGAAGGATGACGAGGCTAGCAACTGACTGAGAAAGAAAAGAAAAGCATACTAATGCACAGAAGCACTATGGAAGAAAAATGTAAAATGTATTCAAAAATTTCAAAATGGTACATTTCAGCTATAGCAAAAAGTGTGGAAGAGCGGGCTAAGGGCTTAAAGGCAGGCAGGGGTCGAACTGTGGAAGGACTTGCATGCCACGTGAAGGAGTTTTCACTCTATTCTACAGATAATAAGAAGCTATGGAAGATTTCTGGGGTGGGAAGAGATAATTGTTTTGTTCCAGATAGCTAATTCTAGCAATAGACTATAGATGCAAGAGAGCAGAGACTCTGAAAAACAGGGAATTTCACCAGCAGCTCCTATAGCAGTCTAGGTGAGATTTAAGTACCCAACTAGAGCATTATGAATGAAAAGCATTGGATTGAGGAGGTTTTGCTGTAGTAAAAACCAGTCATGACTTGACAGTGTCCTACATACAGAGGATGAAGGCGAGAAAAGAACCAAAGATGATTTTGAGGTTTCTAATGGCTAGGAAGACTAGATTGATGTTGTTATCTAAGATGGTGTCCTAGGCAGAATAGACTATGGTAAGGAGAAGATAATGAGCTCATTCCGAGATATTTGGGTTGTATCCTTTGTTAAGACCTCAGAAAGATCAAAGGCAATGCCTCAAAGAATCTTTGACACAGACAAAGGGCCCTCTAAGGATCCTAAGGAGGTGCCTCCCAGGTCCCTCTCATTAAGTAATGGAGATTCCAGGAATTTGAAGGGTATTGTCCACAGCCCTTCACAGGGAGCCCAAGGTAGAGAAGAGCTTATTTTGATAAGATTTGAGTGTGCGGCTTTTGTCCAAGGTAATAAACCCTGATAAAATTCATAGGCAAATCACAAATTTTTGAAAAGAAGTATACTAGCAGGAACACTGCCAGCTTAGACCAAAAGGGTCAAGCAGTGCAAAAATGAAAAAAAGACTTTGAACCCCCAAATTCTACAAGTAGGAAGCAGGAGCTGAGTGTATTATATATAGTTTTTATTTTCTATATATTATGATGTTTTCACATCTTAAAAAACCCTTTCTGGCTGGGGAGAGACTCCCCCTCAGGGCTAGCCAATTTTTAGAGACAACAAAGGACTCAGCCAGGAGCATGCCTTTGATATGCAAACCAACCAATCCAGAGCCACACCTCCTCTAATCTGTCCCTTAATCATCCCAGGAGCAGGTATCAGGCCACCAGGGACCACCTCTATAGTTTAGAGCCCACCAAAATTATTCAAACAAGCCAATCCTAATTTGTCACCCTGCCCTGCTTTGCCTTCCCCAAGGAAACCCCAATAAAGACTATGACCTAATGTTTTCCCTCTTTTCTGTCTTCTGCCACTTGATCAGAACCTGGCACTTCTCCTGTGACTCTATGCAGCATGCAGTGACCCCTTCTGTAGGACCTGTGAGTAAACTTGTTTGTTTGTTTGTTTGTCTGTTTGTTTGTTTTTTGATCCTCTCGTGTCTCCTCTTGTAGCCACACCTCACTGACCATAACCTGAAAGAACCCAGAACACTGAGAAAACTACTTAGCTGCAAACCCAGGCTACATTTTATGAAAAAGGAAGAATAATTCACAGGGCGAAAGCAGGAGTCCATAGGGTAGAACCAAGAACAGTGGAGAATCATTCCCAGGCAGTTAGGACTGAGCCTATTCACGTGCCAGGCTGGATTTCAGAAATGCTACAGACTAGTGACTGCTAGCTCCCCTCTTTCTAAATGGGCACATATACCCCAGGAAGCAGACTAATGAGACATGACAACTAAAGGTGATGTGGGATTCTAGATTGGATACTGGACTAACGAAAGGCCATTAGTAAGACAAATGGCAAGATTTGAATAAGGTCTATACATTAGTTTAATAGTATTGCATCGATACTGTTAATTTCCTGGCTTTGATCATTTTACATGGTTGTATAATTTGGGGAACCTGGGCAAAGGGGAGTCTTTGTATTATTTTTGCAACTTTCTTGTATGTCTAAATTTATTTCAAAATTTAAGGTAAGTAAAATAAAAATAAAGTCATTTAAAAATGTTTATTAACCAATTTTTAAAAAGGGGCATCTATAGCAGTTACCCTATATCTATTTTAGCATTGGGGCTGGAGGCCAATAACTTATCTCTTTAGTTCACTTCTCAGGTCAAGAGAAACAGCACACTGGAGTTGCTCTACTCAAGGCCTCATGTGTACACCTAAACCTCATTTAGATAAGAACAGCCTGGCTCCTGAGCCTGAGCCAGCCATAACAGATGAGACTTTTTGAGAAAGGAGGATCTTGGGTAAGAATGAGTATATTTTTCATGTATGAGAAAAATAAATGATTTCTGACCAGAAGGCAGACTGTAATGGTTTCAATACATGTCCACCAATTCTTTGACCATCTTTCCACCAAGAGGTAAAGTCTAATTCTGCCCCCATTGAGCCCGCTCAGGCTTTAGTAACTCTCTTCTAACAAACAGAATGTGGTGGAAGTAACGTTAGTGACTTTTGAGGATGGATCATATAAGGCAATATAGCTTTGGCGGCCCTCTCCTGGGATGGACCTTGCCACCATTGTGTGAGGAAACCCAGGCAAGGTCCCTGGCCCTCAGCCCCAGCTAAACTCCTGGAGGAGAACCAGTCAGCATCAACTGCTAGACATGTCAAAGAGGAAATGCAGAAATGACCCAGTCTCAGTTACTGTTTGACTGCTCAGCCACTACCTGACTGGAAATACATGAAAGATGCTAAACCTCCTAGTTGAGCCCAGTCAATCTCTAGAACTGTGAGAGATAATAACTAGTAATTGTTGCTTTTGAACTCACTGCATTTGTTTTGCAGCCATAGATCACTAAAACAATATGCCACAGGCAATTAGGAACTGGGACTCAAAAAGATTAAGGGAATTTTTCCAAGTTCGCATAGCTAGGAAGGAGCAGAGTCAGGATTTTAATAATAGAATCCAAAGCCATTCTCTTTCCACCAACAACAGACATGACAATAACAGTAATTGCAGCTACTGTGTTGAATGTTTCCTACAAGCAGACACTGTTCTGAGCGCTTTACTAAGCACTTTACGTGGAGTGACTCACGGAATCCTTATCACAGTGATATGAGGTGGGTGCTATTATTAGCCCCATTTTACAGTTGGAGAACCTGAGGCACAAAGTGGTTAATTAATTTGCCCAAGGTTATAGAGCTAATAAGTCAGAGAGTCAAGATTCACCCTTCCAAGTTGGCTCCAGAGCATGTAGCCTTAACCACTATGCTATGTATAGTTGACACTTCAAAACATATTACATAAATTGAGAAGAGAAGCAAGACAATCCCTTAGGAACTGTACTTTTTATAAGGCAGGGATGGAATGATCTGCAAAGGAAGGGGGAGTCGAAAGAAGGAGCACTACAACTACCCACAGCAGGATCCATAGACCAGCTTCAATCTTTAAGGGTGACCAGATCAACTGCAAGCCAGCCATGAGACCCCTCCCCAAAACCCACAGCTGTCAGTAACAAACTCTTCCAAGGAAAGGAATCTTTGAACCATAGAACAGAGAGTAATGTCTGCTAGATTACCCTGAGTCATGTGGACAGAGCGGCACTACTGCCCTTTTCTATTCTTCCTCTTACAATGACACACTCATCCCTACCCTGGAAGCATTAGGCTGTTATTTAACTTCAGAGAGGAGAAAAGTAAGCTCTTGTATTTACTTTAAAAGATACGGTTCATGACCTTGGCCCAATGAAGACCATCAAACTCATTGAGACCCTTTATCGACTTGATGCTTTCTTTTAGATACAGCTCTCAACACTCAGGTTTCGAGTGACCCCTCCACAGAACTAATCTAGAACTGATGTCTTTAACTCTTCCTCTGTACAACAAGCTCTGGGCCTACCGCAGACCATTTGTCAGAGGTCCTGAGGCTGTGACACCACACAGGAGAAGCACAGGCCCCACATTGTGTGTGGGCAAAGGCAGAAGCTGGGGTAAAACCAGCAGAGGTAAAAACAATATTCCCAAAGGAACCAGTCTCAGCTTCAGCTCCCATTTGCCCTCCATTAGCTGAGTGCATACCACGCACAGTGGGAACCTACTCAGATAATTTACATAATGAGCAACTAAGACACCACGCTCCCTCACAATCTGGGGCCACCCATGTGCCTCCCTTCAGCCTACAAGTTAGATTCTTCCCCAGCAGCAAGGAGTTTCTCTTGGAGATGGTGCTGTCTTGCTTTGCCCAGAGTATGATACTACCTGGCTCCACATGCTAGTATCTTCTCAGTACCTGTCTGAATCCCCTGGGCTGAGCCCCAGAGGTGCCATCTGAAAAGGATTACCGTCAGTAATTGGGGTCAAGATAATTTAACGTACATGTCACTAAGAGGCTAGTGAATGTTACAGGCCTTTTTAGAAAAAGCATTCCCTTTTGAAAATGAGACCTGGAAGTATGGGAGAGGCCTTCTTGGAAAAACAAAACAAAACAAAACAAAACAACCATTTTGTCCAAAAGAACTGGACCTAAGCGAAATTTAGCCAGATTTGTCGGATGCGGTTCCATTCTCAGAGATAACTATCCCAGGCCTTGTTGCTACCTTCCCACTAGGTCCATCAAACCTAAAGTCCAAGGGAGTGTTGGAAACTTTGTACTAGAAATTTCTGGAAACACTTCTCGTTCTTGGGAATGGGGGCTGAGGAATGGCTGTTACATTTATGACACAAGCAAGTACAACGGCAGGCCTAAGTAGGAAGGTGGGGAGCATGGTGGGATAAGGTAGAAGGGGCGGAGCCCAGGTAAGAGGGTGTCAGAAATAAAACCCATAAGAATAGACTATGAAAAGGAAACAAACTAAGAGTAGGAGCTCCTTAGGAGCTCTTAGCCAAAAGAGAGCCCCTCTAACCCCCACCCAATACTTCTGTCAAGCAGACGTGGCAGAAAATGCCTCATCTCAAAGAAATGGTGGAAGAATGAATATGCCAAAAGAGAGACATGAAGAAATATTTGGTTCCCACTCCCTACACTTTTAAGAGAAAAAAAAAAGGATCTAAGAACCAGTACTGGCCCCCAGAAACCCCCAAGCTGCCTACTTGGCAAAAATATACAAGCACTCCTAATTTGTGACCTCAGCTTACTACAGAAGACACCTGGTCATACCTTTTACCTCCTAAGCTATTAAGCTTGACACATGAACAGGCCAGAGTAACGGAATCTAAGTGGACATTCCAGTGAGATACTGGAATAGGGACTATCCAAAAAGCTCAAGTGGCAAGTGAAACGAGAATTTGCAGAATGCCAACTAAGACAGAAAGGAAACACAAGCCAAATATTGACGAGCATGAGGAAAACCATCTAGACATAATTCTAAAACGTGAGAAGAGAGAATTACTTGCCAGAAAATGAAGATAAGGACTATCAAGAAAAATAAAACTGAACTGAAACATAACTGAGAAGCAAAATTCTGCCCTTTATCAAAATGTCTGAAGATGCTTTCCGTGGTTGTTCTGTCCCTTAGCCTGGGCTGTCATTTGAGGAAACTTGAAATTTGTCTAGGACATAAGTGGTCAGTAGAGAAAGCAAAAGGGCTCACTCACTCCCTTCTTTCTTGGCAATAGCCATTAATCAACTATTTATTTAACTATATTTTAAATTACTGCCCCCAAAGATCTTACAGGCAGGTGAAGGAGATAAGTTACTGACCCCACAAAAGATAATTAACAATGCATGGCATTAAATGGTTAAGTGTCAGATAAGTGATACAGTCCATAAATACTAACACTCCAAGAATAAGAAAAAAAATGAGGAATACTTGCCCATTTCTCCTTCGTCCTGGTTATTTTGTGTACTACAAACATATCTCTCTACTACTGAGAACGCTGCTCTCTGCATGGAATCAATTTAATCAATTAATTTCATCTCTCTCTATCCCTAAACAACCCCCATCTCATCTATCTCTGTTAAAATCCCATCTCAAACTACTCCAAGAAACTTTCTTTACTCCTCTAAACAGATATAATCCTCCCTTGATGACTTTTCTCTTTCTCCCAAAAGCACTATGTTGCTACATCTTATGGTATTCATCATATTCTGGATTGAACGACTGTTCTTTGTACTGCTAGACTGTAAGCTCCTTGATGACAAGGACTGTGTCTGATGCAACTTCTCTAAGGTTCCTAGTTCTTGACACAGAGCACATATTCAAATATTGGCTGAAGCAAACATTTGAAAGATAAAATTGAAAGAAAGCTATTTTAGTAGTACAACCTTTGGGAATCCAAATTGCATCCCTGTCACAATCGAATTGATGATGTTCTGACTTTCCTATAGGCTGGACCAGGTATTTAGCCATGTGGTGAACAGTCAGTTCTAAGGAATGTTAGTTCAGCTTGGCTTCTGTTAGTTGGACCAAGATCAAGATCAAGACCAAGTAAAACATCCCAGCCTAAAGGACAAAGACAGATCCTCAGTCTGCATAAACAGATCGAGGAGGGAAAGAGGAGGGGGAAGCCAATGTCCTCAGCACAGGACAGGAAATCTGTGAAGGAAAAAGAGAATCATTTAGGATTCGGTTTCTGAAGGGAAAATAAAAAGTAAGCTGAACATCACATCTTGGCGGGTATGTTGGTGGTAGAATACAGAAACCCCTAGGATACCTATGCCTCAGCCACTCTGGAAACATCTGCAAGGGTAAACGGAATGTTAACCACCTCCAGCCCCACCCCAGGAGGCAAGCAGCACAATCAGGTCCAGAGCAGAAGGACAGAGAAGAGCTAACAGGCTCTGTCCCAGAGAAGGTCCCTGGAGAGACTATTTGGATTTCACTTCATGTACAAAGCGGGAAGGGGACGTTACTTAGAAAGGAGCTTGTATGCCACACTCTGCCAGCAGCAACTAGCCAGAGAAAGAAGGCCCCTTAAGTTAACCTCATTTCATAATTAACAAAAACATCACCGCTGATTAGCAGCAAGTGATTTCAGTTAGTGTGAATCTGTCTTTTGACTCCAGGTTGGCAAAAGCTTTCCAGCTCTTAGCCTGGGTACAGCATGTCCTCTTTGATGTCATCCTAATGCCTTTTAATCACCCTCCTGGTTTGCTTCAGTTGCTAAGCCCTCCATGGAGCTCTAGCTCAGCAACATTCATCCATGTGCACTGTTGTTTTTAAAGGACTCTACTTCCATTTCACATAAGAGACATGTTTTCAAACTTGTCACAATTTAACACTTTCATCAGTCAATTCATCTACTTTCCCCAGTTTTCTAAAGAGTTCCCTATATGACCTCCTGAAATTCATAAACTGGATGTATTTTATGTACAAATTCTAATCAGTAAAATGGGAGAAGAGGGTTAATTTACTAGAAACAAGTAAGACAAAAGTCTTCATTTCACATACACCCAACCAAACTCAAAATTTGGGGGGCAATTTCTTTGACCTTTGGTATAAATTATAGTTAACAACACTTTAGACCTTGAAAAGAAAAACTCATGAACAAGTGGTTGAAAACTGCACAGGGAAGACTTCATCAATACTGACATCATCTTTCCTTTTCCAATCAGTGTTCACAACTGCCACATGCCACTAAGCCAACAGGATTTAGAGAGTGAAGACATCCCACTGTTTAGATCTGCATATTTGCTTTTCCCAGACTTATCCAAATGGCATTCCCTGATCCTTTGACATTTTAATGCTATGTTTAAATCAGTTACTTTAAACACAGTACTTCATACTAGTATCCAATGGGCCAATTCCCCGTGAAACGTACCAGCTGTACAGGAATATGGTCAAAATCAACCTCTTCATCAGCAACTGGGGTCTTTGGCTTCTGGATGAAAATCAAAGCAATCATGTACTGTGGAGTGTTCTCTTTTCATATATGGAATCCTGTGATTTCCCACGTGGATGCTCTTGTGACATTAGCAAGAGCGTGAAATAGTAGGAACTGCTATATGGGCAGAGCTGCAGCCCCTGAAGCTCAGTGACAAACCTTTGGATCTCTCCGTTGAGCATCCCAATTAAGATTCACTCACAAAATTCATTGTCATGGAAAACGTCTAAATGGTAAAATACCTGAGAAGTAGGTTAGTATTTTCACTCCTGACCTTAGGGTTATATTTGTGAGGTAAGGTCCTGGTTAGGCTAGGTTAAAAATTATATGTATTACTTGAGAAGAATTTACCATAAAATTACCTTAACGGCGAAATTAACATTCTCCGTCTGTTAAGAAAAAAATATGTAAGACTACTTTGAAAAACATTTTGCTTTTAGAGAAATACACATTTCAAGGATATGTTATTTTACAATCGCCCTAAGAGCTGGGTAGCTGAGGACAGGGGTGAGAGGAATTCTTTTCACCTTATAGTCTTATGTACTTTCTGAATTTTGGGCCGTATAAATGTGTTACGTCTTCAAAAATATAAGTAAAGTTTTATAAAGAAAAAAACTAACTTGATGTATTTGCTATTAGGAAATAAATTTAAAATGTCCTCGATAATAAAAGATGGTAAAGAGGATTGGGACCAAGAGGAAGTTAGTCACCTAGTTAGTTAATATACCATTCTTTGTAGCTTCCAAACTATTTGTTAATTCAAACTGATAGTTGTCTTATTGTTGTTTAAAGCTGAGGTTGGGGGAGTGGTAAGCTATCCTCTAAAAAAGAGGGTCTTTCTTCTCTAGCAAGACCTTTCTTCTCCACTGCTCAAATCCCATTAACGCCAATCAGCGCAATGATTAAGCACTTTGTGGTTAAGTACTCCAGCTGATAACGACTCCTTCCGAAGAAAGGTTCCCATGGCACAGGTAAAGGCTATCATCAAACTCAGCTTTTCAGCAGCACAAGACTTGGTGTCACAGATCTAGAGTTAAGATTGTTTTAGTATTAATCTGGAGGCTTTTTAAAAAACTTCACTCGACTTCATCCATTCAAAAGACATTTAGGAGAGTCTCACTATGAGCCAGGTACAGCATCAAACACTGGGAGCAGGTGAGGAGAAACAAGATCTCAAAGATAAGACATGGTTCCTGCCCCCAAGAATCTCAGCCAGCTGAGAAAAGCACCCACTGAAAGAAATAATGACATTATGATGGTAATTCTGCCCCTAAATCTGTAACCAAGCTTTGCCCTCACCACTAGGACTGGTCAGTTTCTAATCTAGTTTCACTTTCCCATCTTCAAGCTGCAGCACAGCTGGGTTTCCAGCTGGCTGGGGAAGAAAAGAATCTTTAAATAAACAGCATTTTTAAAATATGCAGTCGCTTTTGCTATACTGAATTTTGTGAACACCTTTCTCTGCTGTGTGAATCTAGGTGTCACATTAATTAAAAATGATCCTAACAAATGTAAAGTCCCCCAGGAATATATCTTTTCCTGTCTTTATTTATTATTATTATTTTTTTAACACCTACAGCACCTGGTATTCCTAGGTGGTCTCCCATCCAAGTACTAACCAGGCCCGACCCTGCTTAGCTTCTGATATCAGACAAGATCAGGTGCATTCAGGTAGTATGGCTGTAGACCATCTTCTCTGTCTTTAAAAACAAAATACACTATACTTTGGAAAAAAACTTTGAATCAGAAAGTCCCCCCAAAAAATGAATGAATGATCTTTCTTTTTGAAAATGCTATCTACTGTGTCTATTCAATAAGATAACAGCTTAAAACCATATATATATACACATATGTACATATATATTCATATATACATATATACCTATGTATACATATATATGTATATATATGGATATACATATATATGTGTGTGTATATGAAAGCAACAAAATAGGGTGTGGTTATACCAAAATATATGCAACCATTGTCAAAAATGTAGGACTATTGGCAGAAGAGGATGCTTTTATACCATTGTACAGAGTTGCTAATCTCTGAGAATACTTTTTATTTTTCCTCTCTACAAAAGGCACAGAAAACCCCTCCATATATGCAATCTTCTTAGAAATGCAAAGATTTTACTCAACTCTTTATCACCAGAGGTGGTCATTTTGGATGAATGAAGCACATGAGGTCTATAAAAATGCCCCTCTGGCAGGCAGCGCTATTCTAGAACTTCACAGGCTTCCAGTCAACATTTCACAGCTGCAGTGAAATTAGCCATTTATGAGGACCTTTTAGAAGGGGTCCAGTATGCCCTTTTGCGTTGATGCTACTGAGGGATGTGCCAACTTTTAAGTACAATATATCCCTCTATATGGTAAGTTGTCTCAAAGTCCTGGCCCACCAAACACGACTTTCTAGATCATCTCCTAAGAACCACACCTTTGAGAACCCAGACACACTCAAAGCTGAAACTGGCTAAACAAAGTAACAATTCAGCCACAGTTGCTCAATATAACTGCCATGATGACAGTTTCCAAGTGCCAGTTTCCCTATTTTGCAACGGGCAAATCTGCTCCAAGGAGAAACGATTCCCAATGATCCTGTAGCCCAGAGGGCTTTCTTTGGAGATAGAAAACAGAAAATGAGTTCGTTACTTATTTCCTGCCGAACACAAGGAAGGTGTTGTGGTTAGTTAGGATGATTTTGTTTCCTTATTTAATATACCGTTACCAGTGCATGTTTTTCTTTAACCACACAGTAGAAAACAAGAAAATGCAGTTTATGCTCTTCTGTCATATTATCACCAGTTCTACAAGTTTCTCCTTGCAAACATGTCTTTTAATTTCTATTCCTCTTACATAAACCGCTAAATTGACATGTATCTATGTACTATCAATTCAAAGCAAATATTTTTATGTTCTAAAATGTTTACTTCCATACTAGTGCTGCTCCTTGATAATTTGTGATGTGTGAGGGCCTTCTCTTTAGTAGTGATTGCAGTCCTAAATTGATCTTTTTGAGAGCTATACTACACATGCTATTTTAATCATATGAGGTGACCATAACCTAAAAGCAGATTATATTTCTGACCCCAAAATTTTTCATGATCTCCACATTCAACAATTAAACTCTTAAATGCTCACTAAGGCAAAAAGGTGTAATTGATGGGAAGGGAGGAGCTGGGAGCAGAGGAGCCAATTACTCTATGGGGTTATCTGACAATGACCATCCGGTCTCAGTAGACAGACTAGGGATTATGTGGCAATGTGCTCTGTGCATATTCAGGAGCAACTCACCAAAATCCAAAACAGAAGCCGTCCTTGGACAAGGTTCAATAAATGTTTTTACTATCTATTTCCTACTGCACAATACAGTTCCACAGCTCCCCAAGGGATCTCAGATAAAATACTTAGCAGAATAAAAAATTAGAAATTCTTAACTGGTCTCAACTTGTCATCATAAAACATTTCAGAGCATAAAACCAACACTGAAGAACAGTCAACAATATTCCTCAGAACAATGTCAGAGAGGGAAACTGCTGTTATTACCAAACATTTCTCACTTCTTAAGACACTGCAAGATTCTTTTGATTAAAGTGAGCGCAATCGAACATAATGCCTAGATACACTCCCACCACTAAGCTAAAATTTGTCTCTTGAAGGACAGGGTGGTAGTAGGGAGGGGGGAGTAGGGAAGCTTCCAAAAGTCAAAAGCATTGATTTAGAAAGACGAAGGCAGCAAAACTTCCTGAGCTGTTCTACATTCTTTGCTACTCAATGCCTCCTTGCACTACCCAGAATACCAAGTTCTATGACAGCCCAGGACATCTATTACAATTCAGTGACTACACAGCTCAGAGTCACACCACAAGCACCAAATACAGCCTTAGTTGGGACAAAATGAAACACCAGTATGAATAAGCACAAGACAAGCTTAACAAATACTCCAATCTGAGGACAATTGGGCTTGAAATGCTTGCCATAGAAGTAACTACTGGATTCGGGGACAAGAAGAAAAAGCTCTTAAACTGACATTTCTTTGACTTTTGACAAGAGAGACCTCCATTCCCAGCAGCGTAGATCTACAGATTTTGGTGTTTTGTTTCTCATCACCTGCATTCCTGTGCAGCACCCAACATCATGAAGATAAGAGATGCAGTCAACACATCCTTCCAGTAAGATGTCAGAGCTGAACTTACAGCAGTCAGCAGAAGTTACTCTATTTCATCGTCATCACCATCAACAGACCGAGTAAGATCTTCCAGAAACAGCCCAGAGAGGTGTCTGCTCACTAGTCCCGGAGGTTAAGAGAGACTGTACCACCCACTAAGCAAGCAATCACGATTAAGAAAATCACGATGGAGAAAAAAAACCTGAGCCACATGGAGGACGGAAAACAGTAGCAGAAAAAGTCCAACTCTGCCTGCGCCAGCGGTGTGGATGAGCAGAGCCGGGAGCCCAGGAGAGGAAGGAGGGGGCGGGGGCCATCATTCCCTAGGAGAACTTGTAAGCGGAGGCCTTCATATCCTAGTAGTCTGCTCAGCTCTTCCTGCAGACCCTGCCAGCCTGGGCAAGGCAGGCCCGTGGGAGCAGGGCGGGCAAGGCCTCCGAGGGTCACTCCTGACTCACCGAGCCTCTGGCCAGCACCACCCCGACCTCGCTGTTTTTCCTGCCGCTACTGGGCTATGATGGCAGCTTTCCAGCCCCACATGCCATATATCAGCCGCAGATCCCTGCTGGCACAGGCCAGAGCCTCCCCCTGCCTCCCACCCCTGGCACACTTTGAGCCTGATCCTCCTTCCCAACCTCAACCCCCTCACCCACCCGTGCCAGGCGCCCTGCCCAGGGGCGGTTCCACCCCCAGCGGCCCGGCGCTGCCAGGCCTGGGCACCTGCAGCACCTCCCCTCCCCGCCCCCATTCTCCACTAGCCCGCCCCTCCCCCCTTTCCCCAGCAGAGGGAGGGGGCGACTCACCGCAGTCAGTGCACAGGATCTTGCCCACCTCTTTCTTGAGGTTTTTGCCGTTGGTGTCGAGGGGGGCAAAGGCCGTCTTAAAGACTAAGGGCTGCTCCGTGGGCTCCAGGAAAAAGATGTAGCGCTGGTTCCTTTCGAGCGGTGCACAGGAGCCCACGCTGATCACCTGCTCGCGCTGCAGCCCCCCGCTCCGGAGCGGCCACTTGTCCAGCACCTTCACCAGCGCCACCCGACCGGAGGCGGGCGGCTCGCGGGTGCTGTTGGCGCTGGAGCCGCCGGCTGGAGCCAGTCCCTGTACCTTACCCTCCACCACCACGGGTGCCTTGTAAGCCTGGTCCTGCACCGACTTGAGGCTAGGCGAGTAGCAGGCAAGCGACACACCGAAGAGCAGCATGGAGAAGCCGGGGGCCGGGTCGCGCCTCATGCCGCCGGCAGCTGCGGCTCGAGAGCGGGCGGCGGCTCTCCGGGCTGCGGGGCTGCGGGGCTGCGGTTGTTGCGGCGGCCGCAGCTCTGGGGGCGCAGCGGGACGAGAGATGCTGCTGTAGCTGCTGCTGCTGCTCCTGCTGCTGCTGCTGCTGCTGCTGCTTCTCTCGCTGCTGCTGCTGCTGCTGCTGCTGCTGCTGCTGCTGCCGCTGCTGCTGCTGCTTCTGCTGTCGCTGTTGCTGCTGCACCGAGCCTTCTCCACTGGCGGCGGCGGCAGCGCTGAGCAGCAAACCTGCCGCATCTGGCCAGGCCATTTGGGGGGCTCCGCCGCTCCGCCGCCGCCGCCTTGGGAGGGGAAACAGAGCCTGCTGGAAAACCGGAAACAGCGTAACGTTAGCGCCTCGTAGCCCTCCACCGGCGGCCCGGGGAGGTGGCCCAGCTAGGGCAGGGGGCAGGAGGCAAGTGGGCCGCGATGCGCAGCGCGGAGCCGCGCAGCGCTCGCACCCTGCGCGCCAGGACCTGGAGGAGGATGCGGAGGATGGGACGCCCGCCCACTTGCTCTCTCGCGCCCCCTCTACCTCCGGACCGAGTGAGGAGCGCGGCTTCTGCAGGAGAAGCTTGGGACTGCACTGCTTTAGGGCCCAGCTTCAGGGCCCGCAGGGGCACGAGAAGGGCCGTCCTACCCTTTGCTCTGGTGTTTTATCCGCATGACAGTGGGGTAGTGCGTGACGAGGAGGCGGAGTAGAGATAACGGATTCTTGCACCGTCCTGTGAACACAGGAGTGGGACAAGGGCGTACCCCTACCTTTGGCCACCACCGGCAGCAGCCAGAGAGATTGCCGCTGTTGGAAGGGGAGGGGGAGGCGGTTGGGTGTCCAGCCTCCGCCTCCTGGGTTGTCCCTTTCCCTGCGAGGACCCTAGAAGCTGACCCTTAATCGAGCCCACGTGCTCGGCCCTGACACTGCCAGGTGAGCGCTGGAGATTCGAGCTGAGTGGGGAAGGATCCCAGTCCTGTCAATATGGGAAGAGTTGGGGCTACGTGGGGTCTTGTCTCGGCATTGAGGACACCTACCCAGGGGTAGTGGTTGGGAGAGGGTCTAGTCCCAAGACTCTGGGCTCTTCCCAACCTCCAGGCGGGACCAGGTTGCAATCTCAATTTTTAAAAAGCCGCTCCCAAAGGAGGTGGGGGCTTCTTGGGAGTTAACCTGAGAGCAGAGCCTGTCAGGCCAGAAGCTTCTCCACAGGAAATGGTTTATTTTGAAAAGTCTGGTGCTTACAAGAGGCAGGAGAGTTTGCTATATCAGAGCCAGTATCTGATTTTAAAAAGCAATTCACGACCCATTCCTCTCATATTAATAAGGATCCAGAGAGTTTTCAATACCCAGCTTATATGCTTGAAGGATGTGGATGGAGAATTTTATCCCTGACTGGGCCTGGCAGGAAACTGGCCCAAGGATGTTTGAGTTAGGCTAAGACTGCTATTCTGAAAAGGAAAGAAGGAGCTAGACCTTTCCTCCTGGCTAAGAGACACCTTAAATTTAACATACCCAAAGCCAGCAGCATTATTTCTCCCACCCCATTCCAAATTCCCTGTAATTATTAATGCACCATTTTATACTTGGCCCCCAATTCATTCCCATAAATCCCTTAGTCTCATCTTATTCTCCCTCATCTAATTAATCACCAAGTCCTTTGGCTTTACATTGAAAAACAACTCCGATTTATCTAGCTCCTTTCCAACTCTGCGGTGAATACTGTAAGTCCAAGTACTCATTATCTCTCACCTAGGCCAAAGCCTCCCAGCTGGTCTCCACACCTGCGCCATCACCCTCCTCCAGTCCTAACAACTGCCAGAATCATCTTTCTCAAAACAAACTGTAAACATGGTTTGCCCCTGCCACTGCTCTAAGGAGTAAGGTCCGAGCTCTTCAGCATGACTCTTCGTGGATTCCCATACTCCGGGCTCCAACCACCTACCCTAGCAATCCTTGGCACGTTGTCCTGTTTCTTGGTGTGCTTCTGCACATAATGTCTCTTATATCCAGGAAGCCTCACCTCTACATTGTCCACCTAGAAAACAATTCTTTCTCCAAGGCTCAGCTCAGCATTATACCTCATCCCTCTCTTGCATTCCCACCACCATACACATACACGATGGCATTAATCCCTTTCTCTTCTGTATTACCGTGTGTCTCAGACACATTGCTGCACTGACCTATACTGTACTTCAAGCAGCTGTTAATGGGGCTGCATTTGACCCATTAGACCAGGCACCTTAATGGCGGGGACTATGTCCTGTTAGTCTTTGGATCTCTATTTGATAGGAGATCCAACACAGTGCCTGGCATAGAATAAGGATCAGCAAATCTTCAGTGAACAGAAAATCAACTCACTTAAAGGCGCAGCCCATCTTGTTGACCCCTTCATTGTCCCCATTTTCATTTCATAGATCACAGATCTCATACATCACAGAACATCACTATAAAGAAGATAACTAACTCCACCCTCTCATTTTTTCAGTGGAAGAAACAGTCTCAGTGAGAAAAGGGAACTTTTTCTCAAGATCACACACAGCCAGGACTGTATTCAGTCTTCTGTTTCTGAGGCCAAAGTAGTGAAGGAAGAGCTTGTGCTCTGGGGTCAAGCAGAGGGGGGTTTCAAACCAATTTTATAACTTATTAACTTTGGAATGAGTCTATTCCACTCTCTAGGCCTCAGTTTCCTCATTTGTATAATGGAGGTAATAAGAGGGTCTACCTCATAAAGTTTTTTGCTCAATATGTATGTATTCAGTAAACATCCAATTGAATGGATCCTCTGTGCCAAGCACAGAGGCACAGTACTGGTCACTAGGTAGACTGCAGTGAGCCAAATTCACCCTGTCTCTGCTCTCAAAGCTCATACTCTAGTTGGGAAGACAACAGTAAACAGGTAGATGAATAGGTAACTAAATTACTTAGAGTGCTACATGTCTTGAAGGAAATAAACAGGATGAAATGATAAGAAATAATGGAAAGGGGAGAGGGTAGGTCTACTTGGATAAGGGAGGACTTCTTTGAGGAGATAACATTTACACTGAGACTAGTAGGGTCTGAGGGATGTAGACTTTGTGAGATAAGTGTAATGTGCTTAGAACAATACCTGGTGCAGAATTAGGGCCAAAATTAATGTTGATATTTTACTTATATCAGTGGTTCCCAATCTAAGAGCTGAGAATCTCTAAGTGGTATATAGTTACTGTGGACTAAGACTTTCTGTATATTAAAAAAATATGATGCAACTTTTCAGTAGTAGATGCCACTGTAATGAATAAAAATACATATTTTTTCACATATCTATTTTAAGTACAACAAGACACTTTAATATGAAGAAGACTGAATCAGAGTGAAGAAGAATGGCAATATATGCTACAATTTTGTCTTTTTTTAAAGGATAAATACATAAATATTTATAGAACATAGATTACCTTTGAAATGACAAGCAGAAATTAAAACAATAGTTGGCTCTGGGAAGGGCACTGGATAACTGAAGAGTGGGGTGCAAAAAGATACTTTTCATGGTATTCCCTTTTGTACCCATGAATTTTGATCAAGTTCAGATACTATCTATTCAAAAAATATTTAAGAGGGGATCCTCTACATTTTTACTGTTGCTGAAATGTTATTATGTATTTTCCTCAATCAAAAGCTACTTAAAATAGAACTATTATTTATATAGGATTCTTTGAAATTTTCTTAACTTAAAATGAGATTCTCATACTAAAAAGGGTTGGGAATTTTTTCACTATAATTTTATCCTCTTTAGACTGCAAAGGTAAGTTTTGAAATCCTAATTCTATAAGGATTTCTGTGGCCATAGAAGGCGGGGACTTAGGCAAAGACTTCTAAAGGAAAGAAAGGTACCTGCCCAGTTTTCCACAAGGTAAGATATGTGTGAGGACAAGCTTCCAGAATTAGCCTCAGCCATTTAGTATAGAAGAGGAGGATATTTGGTTCCCTATGACAGCCTAATTCCTGGGGATGAAAGTGAGTTAGTATGCATATCTAAGAAAATAAAGCTTGATATTCTGAACCTGTTAACTCCTCATCATAATTCAATAATTGATAATAAAAATAATAGCCACCATATATTAATGGCCCATTGTGTGTCAAGAGTTTCATGTCTATATTTCTATTCCTCAACAACTTTGCATTTTACAAATTGAAGAGACTTATAGAGATTTAATAATGCCCAAATGACAGGCAGACTCAGGGTTCCCATTTAGGCTTGCCCATTGCCAAAGCATGTGCTTTGTGCACACCATCACCACATCTCTGAGTGAGAAGCATCTCTTGGCCTCATTTTCATTGTCATCTGAGAGGTCTGTAACCTCTCCAAATTACTTCCACCAATGTCAGATTATTTGAAATTTATAACACTGGGGACCAAGTGGTATAAGCATAATTTTACAAAAAGATGAGAAAAATTGAGACATGAAAGAATTTAAGTGACTTTTCCAAGATCACAAAACTATTGATGGGGCCATGATTTATCACAAACTCAAGCTCAACTTTTAGGGTCCCCCCTCATTTATTTGAAGTTTTCTAGCCTTATTAAGATATAATTGACAAAATTGCAATATATTTATAGTATACAAGGTGATAATTTGAGATTCATTATGAAAGGATTCCTACACTTGAGTTAATATATCCATCACCTCATATATTTATCTTTTTGTGTGTGTGTGAAAACACTTAAGTTCTACTCTCTTAGCAAATTTCAGTTATATAATACATTGCTATTGACTATAGTCACTATGTTATACATTAGATCCTAAGAGATTATTCATTTTATAACTGAAAGTTTGTACACTTTAAGCAACCTCTCTCCTTTCCCCCTCTCCCCAGCCCCTGACTACCACCATTCTATTCTGTTCCATTCTATGAGTCTGACTTTTTTTTTTTTTTAGTTTCCACATATAAATGATACCATGTAGTATTTGTCTCTCTCTGTCTGGCTTATATCACTTAGAATAATGTCCTCCAGGTGCATCCATGTTGTTGCAAATGGCAGGATTTTCTTCTTTTTAAAGGCTGAGTAATATTCCATTATATATATCACATCCATTATTATCTATTCATCCATTGATGGACACTTTTTTCCATACCTTGGCTATTGTGAATAATGCTTCAAAGAACATGGAGAACAGGTATCTCTTCAAGGTAATGATTTCATTTCCTTTGGATCAAGCTCACACTTTTGAATAGAACCACAGAGAAATGGAAGCCAGACCTGTTCACTACCCACCATGGCTCCCCACAAGGTTGTGATAAAACTGGTTCGTGGTAGCAGTGGGCTGTGTCACTATATAATAATCACTGAGAACAAAAACAGAAGTAGACAGAATGGAATAGACATTCTGAATTCAAGATAGAACACCCACATGAAAAGCTTGGCTTCTTCTCTCAGATCCCTCCCACACAAGATGGACTTTCTCCAGCTTTAGCCAATTCAGTGGCCAGAAATGGCCACTGAACCAGGTTATATGACTTACTACATCCAGGAGAACTGGCTAGGGAAGAAGAAATGTATGGCCTTTATGTGGTCACTGAGTCTTTCCAATCAAACCAAACACTTTGTAGGACAGTCTCATTTTCTAAATAAAGACAGTTGGTAAACTTCTTTTTTCTCCTTTTGAGGTCTGTTTTCTAAATTTGGCTTCCAGAGTCACTCTCAGGTTCTGTGTGGTTAATTTCTTTTCCTCCAAGGATTTTTCAAACACAGAACTAAATAGAAAACAGATATAGAGAATCTGAGACTATTAGCACTAGGAAGGACTTTAGCATCCTGATGGCCTGATATCCCTTCACAGAGGAAAATACAGAGACCATAGAGGTGATTGGAATTGCTCAATGTCACACAGCCTAATTAGTGGCAGAAACAGCACTAAAACCCTGACTCTTTGCCTAGTGCTCTTTTGCCTACATTTCAAAATCCTGGCTCCATCCCTACTGGAATGTGCATTTGGGCAAGTCACTTCACCTTTGTAAGCCTTAGTTTCCTCCTCCAATAAAATTGGGGTAATAATAAATCTACCTCTTAGCAGTTCTGTGAAGATCAGTGAGATAATTCATGCAAAATGCTTCACAGTACCTGGCACAAAGTAACTGTCTAAGAGTGGGCAATGGACTCAGACTGCCTACATCTGAATTCTAGCTCTGCCATTTGTTTAACTGATATTTTGGCCTAATTGCTTTGTGTTTCTGTGACTTTGTTTCCTCAACTGTATAAAATGAGTGAAGTGATAATAGTTCCTGCCTCATTAAAATTGTTGCGAGTCTTAAATAAAATAATTTATATAGCCCACTTAGAATAAAGCTCAGCATGTTAGCTATTATTAGTCTGACTAGAATAACCACTTTTCTTAGTTTCAGTAGCCATATTTTACCCCAAATTCAGCAATTTTAAAACCACCCGTTTTCATATGTTTTGAACACATGCTAAAATTCTTAAGACTGGAACCCGATGTTCTACTTTATGTTAAAAAAAGTCATATCATTGGTTGTCCCAGCTCCCAATCAAGAGAAGACCTGATTGAATAATTTTTAGCTTAGGCCTGTGTCAGGAGTCCAAGGGCTTCCACTTCCTAATTTGCTGAAAAGGGCAGCAGCCCCTATGTCTGAGTTGTTCCATCTGGGATAATAATACTTATTTCTTTGTAAAGTGCTTTGAGACCTTTGGATGAAAAGCACTATGTGAGCACAAATTGTTATCTCTTTTCCAGATATCACTTTTAGATACAAATCCAGAAGCTCCCTAAAATAGACCCCAGCAGAAGTACGATCTAGACACAGATGTATCTGTCCTGTTTTATTGCAATTGGATAATATACTCATGCTTCACACCATCATTAGTTTTCTTTTACACGTCATAGCATATCTGATTCGGATTGAGAAAAAAAAAGTAAGATGTCTTCAAGCTGCTTGTTTTTCCTGTTTAACAATTAAAGATTTTCCTCCCTCTGTTTTCCCAATTTGTGTATTGGGAATCCTCTCCTGAGGTCAACAGAAACTCTAAGGTTGAGTCAATTCTGGGGGCGTGAAGCATGACGAGAAGAAGAAATTATTCTCAGGCTAGTATATCTTTTAAGTATCCAATTCAACCTTGTTTCTACCTCATAATTTCCAGTTTATGTGCATTCTTTTTCATTTGCTTCCTAGACACTTCCAATATCATCCACAGTCAGAAATTTTAAGATGTTACTTTTCATGAGTTTTCTTTACAATTCATAAATTTATTTATTCATTCTACCAGAAAACATTTATGAAACCTACTATACATACTGACCCAGATGTTAAAGAAATAATAGCCATGGTTCCTGCTCGAGCTAAAATCTAGGCAAAATCAGAGTCAGGGGCTATTATCTGTTGAGCTAGCACCTGCCCTGTACCATCCTCTTCATCCCCACCCCACACCCCCATTGTCTCTCAGGCTCAGTGTCCCACTGTCCTCTCAGCAATCCAATTTTATATAGGTCCTCAGTATTTGCTCAACTTCACAAATTCAATCACACTAAGGAATTAATATCTATTAAGGCCTAATGCATACAAACTCCATAAGGTATGCCTTAGCTTCTAAGACATTCCATATCATTCATTCCAACATGAATTTATTCCAAAAATTGTTTTATTCATTCTTTCTTTTTAAAAATCCATTTGATTAATATTTACTTTGCAATTTATCACTCAAAACTATTTTAAGTACCTACTCTACACCTAACTTTATACCAGATACTGAGAATGCAAGTGCAAATAAGACACGAGAAGTCCCTGCTTTTGAAGAGCTGATACTCTTTATTTTTTAATTTAAAAAAAATTTTTTTTTCAATTATAGTTGACATACAATATATTAGTTTCAAGTGTACAACAGAGTGATTAGATATTTATATAACTTATGAAGTGATCACCCTGATAAATCCAGTATCTATCTGATTCCATACAGTCATCACAATACTACTGACTATATTCCCCATGCTGTACTCTACATCTCATGACTTTTGCAACTACCAATTTGTACCTTTTAATCCCCTCCCCCCTTCACCTGTTCCCCATCCCCTAATCTGACTACCATCAAAATGCTCTCTGCATCTGTGAGCTTGTTTCTGTTGTTGGTTTGTTTATCTTATTCTCTAGATTCCACATATGACATTTATCTTCCTTTGTCAGACTTACTCCATTCAGCATGATTCCCTCTAGGTCCATTCATGTTGTTGCAGATAGCAAGATTTCATTCTTTTTTATGGCTGAGTAATATTCTACTTTATATCACCTTTTCTTTATACATTCACCTATTGATGGACACCCAGGATGCCTCCATATCTTGGGTACTGTAAATAATGCTGCAATGAACATATAAATTCACATGTTCCTTCAAAGTAGTGTTTTGGGTTTCTTCAGATAAACACCCAGAAGTGGGATAACTGGGTCCTTTTTTGTCTCTTTAGCCTTTGCTTTAAAGTCTATTTTGTGTGGTATAAGCATTGCTACCCCAGATATTTTATTTCTTTGTTTCTATTTTCATGAAACACCTTTTATCATCCCTTTACTTTCAGTCTGTGTGTGTCTTTCGATCCGAAGTGATTCTCTTGTAGGCAGCATATGTAAGGGTCTTGTTTTCTTATTTGATTCAGCCACCTGATCTTTGGATTGGAGCATTTAATCCATTTACATTTAAAGTAATTGTTGCTAGATATGTAGTTATTGCCATCTTATTATTCATATTTTTTATCTTTTTATCTTTTTTCTTCTTCTTAAAAAACTCCCCTAACACTTCCTGTAATACTGGTTTGGTGATGACAAACTCCTTTAGCTTTTTCTGTCCTTCTATTCTAAATGCTAGCTTTGCTGGGTAGAGTAATATTGGGTGTAGGTTCGTGCTTTTCATCACTTTGAATATTTCATACTGATCCCTTCTGGTCTGCAAAGTTTCTATTGAGAAATTGGCTGACAGTCTTATGGGAGCTCTCTTATAGGTAACTAACTGTCTTTCTCTTGCTGCTTTTAAGATCTCTATCTTTAACCTATGGCATTTTAATTATAATGTGTCTTGCTATAGGCCTCTTTGGGTTCATCTTGTTTGGGACTCTCTGAGCTTCCTGAGCTTGTATGTCTATTTTCTTCTCTAGGTTAGGGAAGTTTTCAGTCATTATTTCTTGAAATAGGTTTTCAATTCCTTGCTCTCTCTTTCTTCTGGTATGCCTATGATGCGAATGTTGTTATGCTTAGTGCATTCCTAGAGGCCCCTTAAACTAGTCTCATTTTTTTTAGATTCTTTTTTCTTGTTGCTGTTCTGATTGAGTTTTCTGCTACCTTATCTTCTAAATCAGGGGTCCCCAATCCCTGGTCTGTGGTCTATTAGGAACTGGGCTACACATCAGGAGATGAGTGGTAGGTTAGCTAGCAAAGCTTCGTCTGTATTTGCAACTGCTCCCCAGAGCTAGCATCACCACCTCAGCTCTACCTCAGATCATCAGGCATTAGATTCTTATAGGAGTACCAGACCCTGATGCAAAAAAGGATGGGACCACTGTTCTAAATCACTGATTTGATTCCCCCACTTCATCTAATCTACTATGAATTCCTCCTAAGGTATTCTTCATTTCGGTTATTGTATTCTTCATTTCTGACTGATACTTTTTTGTTTTCTATCTCCACTTTTATGTTTTCTATCTTTTTCTTAAAATTCTACTGAGTTCATCTACTCTTCCCCTAAGTTCGTTGAGCATCCTTATACCCAGTGTTTTGAACTCTGAATCTGGTAGATTGCTTGTCTCCATTTTGTTTAATTCTTTTTCCAGAACTTTGTTCTGATCTTTCATTTGGGACATATTTCTTTGTCTTCCCATTTGGCTGCCTACTTGTGTTTGTTTCTGTGTATTAGGTAGGGCTGCTATGTCTCCCGATCTTAATACTATGGGCTTATGTAGTAGGTTTGCTGTGGGTCCCAGTGACACAGGCTTCCCTGGTCACTTGAGCCAGGTGCAACAGGTATATCCCTTGTATGAGTTGTGTGTACCCTCCTGTTGTAGTTGAGCCTTGGCTGCTGTTTGCTCATCAATGGGAGGGATTGTCGCTTGGGCTGGTTGGTTGAGAGACTGGCCATGACCAGTAGAGAGGCTATTGTGCAGATGCTGACCCTACAGAGCAGGATTTGCTTTAGGAGGGCTCTGGTGCCTGCCCTGTCTGCCCACATGTGACTGTGGGTGATGCTCCAGCTCAGAGAGAAGCCAGCCACCGGGTGTGCAGGCCAAAGCTTCCTGGGAGGGGTCCTGCTGCAGGCCAAGTTGAGTTGCAGCCTGTGCCCTGCCCAGGGTCACCTGGCATGAGCCAACAGGCAATCCACAGATGGCTGCCTCCCACGCTGGGCTTGAAAGTGCCTTGAAAGGCAAAGCTGCAAACTGAGACTGGTTGCCGCTAATGCCAGGCTTGAGGCTACTCAGCAAGAAGTATAGGGCACGCAGAGGCCAGATGCTGCTTGTTTAGGTTTTGTGAACCTTTGAGAGATTTTAGAAAAGTCCACAGCATGAACCAAGACAGGCGTTTGGATGGAAAATCCACTGGAAGCATCTTTGGTGGGCCCGCTAGCTGGGAGGGGTGGGGTCTCAGGGAAGAACCTGGGTGGAGCGATCAGTGTTAGCTACACAATGGAGACTCAGATATGGCGCCTGCCTGGTCTGCAAGCCGGGCAGGGGAGGGCTCAACAAAGGAACAATGTCCTCTGCCAGCATGTCTGTCTTGGAGAAAGTTGTCTTTCCAACATTCTCCTTGAAGCCAGACAACTCACTTCCTCCCCATAGGTCTCTAGTGCCTTTCGAGCTGCTGCCCCAGCACTCGAGCTCAGAGAGAGTGAGCTCGTCGCCAAGTAAGTCTGTGTGCGGATGCCTTGAAAGGCTGCAACTCTTTCAGCCCTCCACCTCACTCAGTTACAATCTCCACTGGTTTTCACAGTCAGAGGTTGTGGGCACTTCCCTTCCCGGCATTGGAATCCTGGGTTGGGGAGCTAGTGTGGGGCCGGGACTCCTCATTTATTCAGGGGACCTCCGCAGCTGACATACTTCTCCCTGTTCTCAACTGCCACACGTGGTTGTGGGACTGGCCCATTTCACGTCTCCGCCCCACCTACCAGCCTCAAGGTGGCCTCTTCTCTGTATCCTTAGTTGTAGGACTTTTGATCAGCAAGACTTCAGGTGACTCCCAGTGATGGCCATTCTGTAGTTTAGTTGTAATTTTGATGTGGTTGTGAGAGGAGGCAAGCACAGCGTTTACCTGCTCCGCCATCTTGACCAGTAGCCAAGAGCTTATACTCTTAAAGAGAGAGAGACAAAAAAGGAAACAAATAAATAAAACATTTCAGTAAGAGGATGGAAGAGTGTGTGAGTATGATTAAATTTAAAGTGACTAGGACAGAATGCCATTTGCAAGAATAGTCTCTCTAAGGAGGCAATATTTGAGCTGAAGTCTGAAGGATGAAGAAGAATCAGCCATACAAAACTCTGAAAGCACAGCATTTGAGGCAGAGGGAAGAATACTGTCCAAAGGGCCTGAGGCTATAAGAAACCCGACATGATTAAAGTTTAGAAGGAAGGCCAGTGAGGTTGGAGATTTTTATAACAAGGGAAAAGTGTGGCATGGAATAAGGTTAGGGATATAAGTAGAGGTCAGATTTATGCTGGGCTATGGTATTCTAAGTACAATGGGATGTCACTGGAAGATTTAAGTAGAAGAATGCCATGATCTGGTTTATATTTAAGAGATCACTTTGAGATATGGAACAGAAACTGTAATGGTGCAAGAGGGGAAGTAAAGAAAGCAGTTAGGAAGTTGTTACTGCAGTCTGGGTAGGAGGTGACAAGTGGCTTAGACTAGGGTAGTGGCACTGGAGATGAGAAAAAAATGGATGGAATTCAAAATACAATTTGAAAGTAGAACCAATAGGACCAGCTGGAAGATTGGATGAAGTGGGTAAAAAAATAAAATAAAATGATCAAAGATGACTCAATTTTTGATTTGAGCAACTGGCCAGATGATGACACCATTGATTGAGATGGGAAACTTAGCAAGTAACATAATGAGGCTGGGGAAATGGAAAATTCCATTTTGACATGTTACCTGTTATACATTCAAATGGAAATTCAAGTACCAGACTTCAAACGAAAGTTCATAGTTAAAGGTCTAAATTTAGGAGTCAACATGTAGATGGTATTATTTAAAGCTATGGAACTAGATAAGATGATGGAAAGAGAAAGCTGATAAGGAAGAGGATCTAGAACAATACTGTCCATAGAAATATATGTGAGGCACATATGTAATTATGAATTTCTAGTAGCCATATTAAAAAAGTAAAAAGAAACAGATGAAATTAAATAACCCAATATATCCAAAATATTATTTCAATATGTATTCATATAAAATTATTACTTAGATATTTTATATTCTTGGTATAAACAAGAATATAAAATTCCATGTCTTTGAAATTCAGAATGTATTTCATCCTCACAGCATATCTCATTTCACACTAGCCACAGTTCAAATGCACAGTGGCCATGTGAGCATGGTGAAAGTCTAGAATTTAGTCCTGGGGCAACCAAACATTTAGAGATTGAATAGCAGAGGAGGAGTCAGGAAAGGAGATAGAGAGAATGGTGCCATGAAAGCCCAGAGAAGAAAGCATTTTAAAAAGAGATTGGTCAACTGTGTCCAATGTTAGTAAGAGGATGAATAAGATGAGAAAGATCAATAGAATTCAGTAACATGGAGGTCACCGATGACCTTGACTAAAGTTGTTTCAGTGGAGTGATGGATTCCTGGAAGGAAGCCAGAATGGAGTCATTGAAAGGTAAGGAAGTGGTGACAGCCAGTATAAACAATTTTCCCAAAAAGTTTTGCTGTGCAGACAAGCAGAGAAATGAAGCACTATTTAGAGGTAGATGTGGAGTCAAGGGAGGGTTTTTACCAAAATAGGAGAGAGATGCTAGAGTATCCTTGGATGCTAATGAGAATGTTCCAATAAGAAGGAAGAAAATGTTGTGGGAGAGAAAGGCTAGATGAAGAGGGAAGCCCTGAGGAAGATGAGAGGATGGGCACAAGAGCACAGAGAGAGGGGCTGCCCTTTGACAGGAAAAGTGATTCTTCCAATATAACAAGAAGGAAGACAGAGTGGATACAGTATTAGAGTGTAGAGATACAGATTAGTTTATAGATCTGGGTAGGAGTCTTCATTTTAATGCAGGGCTGAAGCCACAAACAAAAACAAAACAAAAACCTCACGTATTTGAGAAATGCAAGCCAGAAAGAAAAAAAAGTAGTATGCATGTGGAAGATGGAAAACTATTCTTTTTCTTTTCTTTCTTTAAAAATGCCATGTTGGTTAATATGAGAGAAGACTATACTTTTCCAGGGTCTGGAACGTTGGGGGTCCACTTTCCAAGTTACCCCTTCCTCTGAATCAAGTTACCTAGGAAACTAGTTTAGTGATCACAAGGTTGCTTGATGATCAGAGTCTCAGGGCAAAGGGAATTGATAATCTTGAGGTCATTTCATTCAAGCTATAAAGAAGCCTGATGAACTATTTCTGCTACATATAATATGGTACATGTGTCTGTCACAGTCAGAGTCTCTCTTCCCTGATCAGTGTTGGAAACAGTGATAAAATCTCCTGATCCAGTCTGTAGGACAATCTACCTGAGGCCTATTTAATTTTATTCCTATTTGGAAATGTAGGCTTTGTCCATGCCTTTAAGAAACTGCTAGAGAGGAAATATATGAAGGCGGAGTCCTACTCAAAATAGTTTACTGAAAATAATTTATTAAAGGGACTAATCACAAAGATGTGAGCAGAGTTAAAGGAAATAACAGGTATGTAGAGGCACCCAGGGACTAGCAAGAGTTTGTCAAACCTTCTCATCCCCAGACATGGAAGAGCGAGATGAAGAAAGTTGTATGGGATCCCAGTGAGTGCTGAAGCCACATAGGAGGGACTGTTGGGCAGCTACTGAAGACCATGGCAACAAAGTAGGGAGGAAAAGGGAAGAAGAAATACCCCAATCTCTTGTTCTTCTTTCTCTTCCTTCTACCCCTGTGTCAAGATTCTGTAAGCAATTAAAATAAACAAAATGTAAAATTATGTTCCTCTTGGAAGCCAGAGGGTGAGATATAATCCATGGAGGTCAGTGCTCCGGGGTTCAGAGCAGAACAGGGAAGGGTGGAGAGTGAATCTGGGGTGTCGGGGAGTGGTGGGGGTGGGCAAGCTGAGTATAATTAACACAGAAAGATAAGATATCCTTACATGAAACAATTAAAGGAACAATTGGAATATCAACTAGGGACTATCTATGGAGCTCTAAATATATGATAGAGATGCGGGGAGAGAGAGAGCTAAATAAAACTGGCTAACTCACGACAAGACTTTAGTAATTCTTAGCTTTCATTAATCTTTCTTACTAGACCAGAGATTTGGAAGCAGGGGGTTTGATATTTTTGTTTTATTAAAGAAAAAAATTTAATTTTCCCTTTACTGTGTACAATGCAAAAAATCCTAGAGGTAAAAACATTCGTTTGACTTTTTGAGAAAAGAAATCCAGTGCTGATTTTTATATCGTATTATGCTTGGTCCTACTACCCCCTTCTCCCCTCCGCCCCTCCTCTCCCCTCCGCCCCTCACCCTCGTCCCACTGGAAAGAGGCCTAAACCTCCAGGATATACCGGCTTTCTAAAGCTTAAATTTAGACAAAATTCTGATGCAGACATTTGAGGTCACTAAGCCTCTGTCACCAGATGGACACAAACAAAAAGCAATGCAACGTTGTGGTTCAGGAGGTAGTCTCTGAAGTCAGATTGCATGGATTTAAATGCTTTCTCTACTACATATTAGCTGTGTGACCTTAGGTAAGTTACTGCTCTTGTCCTCCACGCCATCTGTAAAGTAGAGATAATGATAGTACTTATTCCACAGGATTATCCAAAATACACAAGATACTTCATGTGAAATCCTTAGGAGACTGTCAAGCATGTAGTGAATGCTTAAGAAGAGTCTTATTATCAATAAAGCCAATTTTCTAACTGCAAAGTATTCTGCAACCAGCTGTATTTCCCTTTAATAACCTGGTCTTGGTCTCCTCTCCACGTCTTAAGATTCTTCGATCTCTCTCTCTCTCTCTCTCTCTCTCACACACACACACACACATGGTAGACGGCAAAGTCCTCATTTATACTAAAGATATATGGATATTTTTAAATTCACTCATTTACTCGCATATTAATTGGGCACCTATTATGTTTCAGATGCTGGCCTAGGTGCTGGGCATAATATAAAAGTGAGAAGAAAACAAACACAGCCCTTGCCCCTAAGGAACCTGGGATCAAACAAGTGATACAGACATTAATCAAATAACCACAAATAAAACCTGATAGGGCAATGCTCATTAGTGAATTATGATATTGTGGCTTAGTTTTTTCAAATTCTAGAGAAAAAGAGGTGACAGAATTCTGTGAGCTACAAGTGAGCCATCAGGCTGCATTGTCCAGTGTGGCAGCCACTGCCCATATGTGGCTATTTAAATTTTAATTGCAAGCAATTAAAACTAAATACAATTTAAAATTCTATTCCTCATTTACACTAGCTACATTTCAAGTGCTCAATCACCATATGTGATTAGAAGCTACTGTATGAAGCAGTGAATATGTAGATGTAGGGTGCCATCAGAAGCCTCAAATATGAAGGAAAGTCTCATGGTCTGGAAAGGGGAGGTTGTGAACAAAAGTAGGGAAAGTGCTATAAAATATAAAAAAACATGGCAAAGGTAAAGTTTCTCAAATTGGAATTATAATTTCTAGTAGATATAAAGGTACAAGTATGATACGATGTTTACAACATCACATGGACTGGTTCCCCTGCCAACCACTTCCTCACCAAAACAATATTTTCATTTTTAGGTATTTTTTTAGTTTGCAATTTTGTGATGTAAGTCCAGGGGAAAACGAAAGTCCCTTTAAAATGAAATATAATGCTTACAATTCAACTTTTGTAAAATGGAAAACTATAGCAGTATCTATCTGGGCCAAATGGTTTTTCCCAGAAGCTACATATTTTAAAAATCTATCAGTTAGCTTTCTTTCATATCTTTGTGATTCCAGCTTCTTACTCATGAACCTACTACTTTTTTAGGTTTCCTTTTCTACATTCTCTCAGAAACACAAAACTCTGAGCATAGTTTCATATTGACTGTGTTTATATCCATAGAGTCGGAAGCAAGAGCTTTTCATTTCCCCTGTGTGCAATCATTGTTTCAATGCTCCCTTTTTTTGTGTTTGACACTGTGTCAGAGAAATGCTATAAGTAGTATGAAGGAAAAAATGGGACATAAAAATTCTGCACCCAGGATAAATCTGCCATGTGCACAGAAAAATAAGAGGAGGCTTGGTGACAGGTGATAGTTTTCTATGTGGAAAAAGAAATTCAAGTCACCACCAATGGAGAAATGAAGCTTTGCTTATTTTCTGGGTCTAAGAAAAATCACAGCTGTCATTGTTATTATTGTTAAGAATTCTTATCATATAGTTTTAATTAGCAAGACAAAATATGGATATGGCTTCCCAGCTCGAGTTTATATGCATAAATTGTAAAATGCGATCCCCAAAGCTGAAACAACCCTGATACCGAATCCTATCCAAATACTACAGCTGTCCAGCATGTAAGAGTTCTTCTCCCTTGAGACCTCCATGCCGTGAGGAAAGCCAAGCATCTGTGTGGAAAGGCCCACACAGGGGAAAAGCAAGGCCCCTGGCTGACATCCCCAGCTGAACTTCCAGCTCATTGCCCACACCACTTCCTCAAGGGATCTTAATGATTACCCACCTAAGAAGTAGCCCCCACTCAATCTCTATCACACGTTATTTTCATTATAGCAATTCTCACTGATAATGCTTATTTATTTGTTTTTCCTGTTTGTATTTCTTCCCACTAGAATGCAAGTTTCATGTGGAAAGAGACCTGGTTGGCTTTGTTTAATATTGTATTCCCAGAGGCTAGAAGAGTGCCTGACACTAAGTATGCACTCAAAATATTAAAAAATATATATATCAATAGGAAGAGAGAAAAAAGTAAAATCAAAAGCCAGTTGAAACAAATGAATATACCTTATTTTAAATGAATACCATGACCACACTGAATAGAGGAAAAAAAGAACTAATCCAACAAATTTATGGATACAGTGTATCCTCGTTTTTGGAGAGATGGAGAAAAAAAGGTGCAGACAAGTCCTGAACTCTTTTTGGGAGGGTTGTTAATTGTAGTGATATGGGCAAAGCAATTCTGAAACCATTTTAGGTGTAATCTAAGGTTGAGCAAATGAGTAAATGTGTTGCTATTATTGGGAGCCAAGTTTCTCACTGTGGAAGAAAAAACATGTAAGTATTGACTGGGGAATGCAAGAAAGAATCCTGTGGAGATAGACTGGCATTAAAGAAACTTGTGAACTTATGATTTCTAAAATATGAATACGTATATGTACGTTTATGTATGTACCCATGTACATGTATATATGTATGTGAATGTATTTATATATGTCTATATTTCCTAGTTCTGGCTGTTCAAAGGCTCAAGAAGCAAACACAATCCAATAGCAATGAGCATGCCTAGTGCTCAGATCTTGGTTTCTAATACCATTCCCCACTATTAGGAACCTGGCTCCTTCGAGAAATGGCTGATTCCAGGACCGGGGCTTGTAAGATAGATACAATTGGAGACTGGACCATCTTGTTATGCCAGAAAATATTGCTAAAAGATGATGGAGCATGTTGTAAGGACGTGGCCAGCCTTAAGAGGCTCCCAGTGGCCAAATCTGAGACAATTACTGCACCAAACTAAATAAAAACAGTAATGAATTACAAACCACTGGAAAAAATAGCAATCTACAAGTCCATATCACTAATAGGTAGATGAATGATCAATTGATTGGTTGATAAATAGATGAAGCAGAAGGGAGGTCTCCGTTTAGAACAAAATGCTGAGGGCCCAGAGCCGACTTATCCATTAGATACGGCATCTAAAGCCCATGATATTTAAAAAAAAAAAAAAGAATAAAACTTGCAAGTGATAAACCAAATAAAATAAAATAAAATAAAAACAAAGCCCATGATACTTTTAAAGGCCCATGAAAATATATTCATTTAAATTTTTTAAAGGAAATCAGAGAAAAAATAATGTAATAACAATAAATTCTGCTTAGATAATATTCATCTTTATACTAACACAATCATAAAATATAATTCAAATAATGTTTATGGAGAAAGAGGCCATGAAGGCAAGAGAACATAGGGCTCATGAAAGTCATATTGTGGCCCTGCGAGGGATAACTGGTATATGCGGACAGTGCTGGTTGGGAAATCATCATTTGCAACCTTCATGGTAGATTGGATCAAGCAAGAATCACCAATAGATGCTAAATCTAAGGGAAATTTTTGGTAAAGAATAGGATATTTGCATCATCTTAAGGTATCTCTCCACACGCTTCCTATTAGTTGCAAGAAAGAAAAAAATGGATAATTAAATCGTGGAGAAATCGGGCACCACCTTGACTGGGTGATCAAAATTAATGTCACCTATGAGGAACAGGTGGGCATCATATGCCTCCAGATGTAATACTCTGAGAAGGTTACAACATCATCTATACAGTATTCCTATACTCCATATAATCATGAGGAAACAAACAGAAAATGAAAAGTGCTTTTTTTTAAAGGTGGGGGTGTGTCAAAGTTATTCTTTAAAACTGTCAATGTCAAAAAAGACAAAGGCTGGGAAATACTCCAGATTTAAGGCAGTTCAAGAGACATAACAACTAAATGCAATACCTCATCCTAAAATTGAAATTGAACCTGTACTGGAAGAAGAAAACCCTATAAAGGCCATTATTAGATCAGCTAAAAAATTTGGAATATGGATGGTAAATCAGATAAAAGTATTACACCAATGTACATTTATGAAGTTAAGAATTGTAGAGCAAAGCCTTTATTTTTTAGAAATATACGCCAAAGAATTTAGGGGTAAAGAACAGTGATATACCCAACTTACCTAATATGGTTCAGAAAAAAGTGTGTGTGTGTGTATATGTGTGTGTGTGTGTGTGTGTGTAGAGAGAGAGAATAAATGATAAAGCAAGTGAAGTAAATGATAAAAGGTGAATATAAAGAGTATAGTGTTTTTTGTACTTTTTTTGCAACTTCTTATAAATTTGAAATTATTTCCAAGTAAGTTTTTTAAAACTTTAAAAATAAAAAACACATTAGAATGTCACATAGATGTATAACTACTATAGCATGTATAATATTGTCTGGATTTTTCACATTATGAATACTTTCCCAAGTTATTACCTAATCTTTGAATCTGTAGTTTTAAATGTCTGTATAGCATGCTATCAAATTGACACTCTAGAATTTACTGGACCATTTTCTTACTGTTAAAAATTTAGATTATTTTCAGTTTTTCCTAATTTTTAACAATGTTCACAATGGTTATGCTTAAGAGCTGTAGAACCATATTACCTATATGCAAATCTCAGCTGTTATTTACTAGCTGTGAAACTTTGAGTAAATTACTTATTTTTCTATGCCTCAGTAGTATTCATAGGATTGTTGTGAGTATTAAGTGAGATGTTCATGTAAAGAACTTACCATGGTACCTAGCACATAGTAAGCTTTAACAAATATTAGCTATTTGTATAATTTTTGCACATTAAGCTTTTTCCGTTTGTGATAGTAATATTTTAATATAAAGGAAATACTGTTATTTGGGGATATACAAGAGAATGCATAACGTAGAGGTAAGAATGGCAATATCTTGAACAAGGACACCAATGGTTTTATAACCCTTGCTTTCTTTAATTAAAAAAAAGTGCAGGAATTCATCTAATAAACAATCTCCTGTTATCCTGAAGTATGCCACTAGGTGGCAGCATAACCAATTAATTGGCAATATTAATTTAAATAGGTGATTTTCAAACAAATTTACAAAATCCCAAAATAGGAAGAGGGTTCTTGGCAAAGAAATGTGGTCACAGCAGGCACATTAAATCTATAGCTAGTGAATCAGTTGAGATATATCTGTCCCAATACTTCACTAGGCGTTAAGTTGGCCAGACATCCCTGAACTGATTCATCTTTCCTCTGACCCCATTTCCACCCAGCTTAAAACGCTTTTTCTCTTTCAAACTTTCCCATCTCAGTAAATGGCACTACTGCCATGCACCTCGTTGCTTAAGGCATAAACTAAAAGTCAGTCCGTTATAGGGTCTGGAGCTTTTTATTGATTTCTAGTTTTGTTATATTATAGTAAAAAAGAATTTAGTCTGTATATCAATTATTTTGTTATTTCTTGAGACTGGCTTTGCAGTAAAATTGTATAAATTTTCCATGTGTACTTGAGAAGAACATGTACTCTGTGTTAGGTGAAGGATTCTGGCTATATCCATGAAATCAAGCTTGTTAACTGTGTCGTTCATATCTTCTATATCCTTATTAATATCTCATCAGCTTTTTATGTTTCTATAGGAAATGTGATTTAAAAATCTCTACCTGTAATCAAAGATTTGTTAATTTATTGCAATTCTGTCAATGACATTTTTGTTTCATATCTATTGAAGATACAAGTTACATACAGATTTAGAATTGCTTTATCCCCTTGGTAAATTATTTCTTTATTATTTTTAAAAATACTTATTCTTAATAATACTTTTCATCTTAAGATCTATTTTGTCTGGCACTAAATTACTACACTAGCATTCTTTTGGGTAATATTTTCCCATCATATATTTTCCTATTCATTTGCTTTCAACCTTTCTATGCCTTTATGTTTTAGTTGTGTCTGTGATCAACAATACATAGCTAGATATTTTTCTTATTATCTAATATCAGCAGTTCTGATTTTAACTGACAAGTTTAATCTATATGTTGAAATTACTGACATATTTAAACTTATTTCTACAATTCTATTATATATTTTTTATTTATAATGCTATTTTTTCTTCCTCTTCTCATGTATCTTGTTGGATTGTTCTGGTTTTATTTATTTCTCGTTTTTACCTTTGTTGGCTTAGAGCCTTTATGTTTCTATCCTCTTGGTAATTATCTGTACACTTACAACATGTTCATTAGAAAGTCTAAAGTAACTTAATTTATCTATTCTCATCCTGAATGATCAAGCGCCTTAGAAAGCTTTATCTCCAATCACTCTCTCTCCTATCTTGCTCATTGTTGTTATAGTATTTTAATTTTAACTTCTCACATTGTTATTCCCTTGATTAAAATCCTTCAGTAGCTTCACATTAGAAAAAATAATATCTAAACCCTTTGCCGTAGTATATAACACTTAGTATGATCTGGTCCCCGCCTGCTTCTCCAATCTCCTCTCATGTCTCTCTTCCCAGTTGCTCACTGCCCTCCAGCTGCAATCATCTTATTTCATTCCTGGAACAACCTATGATTGAACACCAATTTCTTTCCCACCTCAAATCCTATGCACATTCTTTTCCTTTCTATTCAATATGGTCTTCTTTCTATTCTTCCTATTGCTGCTCTCTCTCATTCTTCTCAGCTTAAATGTAATCTTAAAGAAGTTTCTTTTGCTACCCTATGTAGACTAGGTCCTCCACACCCCACAATTCTCTATAACAGCACTCTATTTCTTTCCTCCATGTACTTATTACAAGTCATAATTACATGTTTGCATATATGTTTCCTTGTTAGCGCCTGCCTCTCTGACCAGATTTGGCTCTTTAAGAACATCAGTAGGAATGGAAAAGCATATGTGAATGAGAAACATTTTAAAAGAAGGAGTTATACATTTTTAAATCAAATTTGATGATAGAGAAAATAGAAGAAAAAATTAAATACAATTCTAAAGTTTCTCTTTTGGAAAACTGTAAGTATAGAGACACCACTTGACAGAAACAGAGTAATTGGGGAAAGAATTCAATTTGAATGAAATCGAAGAGTGGGAAAATTACTTCTGCTTAGAAATATTAAGGTTAAAGTAACAGTGGGACATCATGGGAACATATTACATAGACCATCAGAATTATGGTGGTAGAAAATAGGTTAGATAGAGATCAGGACTGGAGACGTAGTTGTGGAAATAATTTACATATTTTTTCATTCCATATCAATTTAATATTCCATATCAATTTTTTCATCGAGCCATTCCAAACCTTCTGCTTTCTCCTCATTCATTCACCAAATATCCTTTGTGGCTCTGTGCTAAATGCAAAGATACAATAGCTAAGACGGATGCTATTGCTGCCATCATGGAGCTTATAGCATAAAGAGGGGGAAAAACAACAACAACAAATAAACGGTTGCAATAGAGTATGACATACTCCCACTGTAGGGATTAAACAAGTATTATTAAGAGCACATAGCAGGAAAAATTAACCTAGTTTATGAGGTCAGGGAAAGCTTTCTGGGTTAGTAATACTTTATTGAAACCCAGAGAATAAGGAATTACTTAGGAAAATAAAGAGGAAGGAGATTCTTTAAGTAGAGAAAACACTTATGCAAAATCTTTAAAGCAAGAAAAAACGTGCATGATCAAATATTCCTACTTTCACCAGTAAAATATTCCCTACTCAGCCCTTTAAGAATTTTTTTCAAGTCGATTGAGGTATAATTTACAGATGGTAAAATTCACCCTTTAAGGTGTAATGTTCTGTGAATTTTGACAAACTTATACAGTCATGTAGCCATTGCAACAATCAAGATACATAGTATTTCTATCACCCAATAAAGATCCCTCATATCTCTTTGTACCTCCCCTACCCCCAGCTACCTGTCAATTGCTGATAGGATTTCTGTCCTTGTAGTTTTCCCTTTTCCAAATGCTATATAAATAGAATCATATGGTATGTTGTCTTTTGAACCTGGTTTCTTTCACAGAGCATGATGCTTTTGAGTCATTTACGGTGTTACATGTTCAGTAGTCTGTTTCCTTATACTGGGAAACAGTATTCAATTGTATAGTTGTATCACAATTTTTCCCCCCAGTTGATAAATATTTGGCATGTTTCCAGTTTGGGGAAAATATGGACAAGTAATCCCATCGGGGTTTTTGTGTGGGTATAAGTCTTCGTTCCTCTTGGGCAAATACCTAGGAGTGGGACTGTTGGGTTATAAAGTAAATGCATGTTTAACTTTATAGGAACTGCCAAGTGTTCCCCAAAGTGGCCGGACCATTTTACATTCCCACCAATGTATAAGCATCCCAGTCGCTCTGCAACCTCACCAGCTTTTCACATTATCAGTTGTTGTTGTTGCTATTTACTTGAGCCATTCTACTAGGTGTGTAGTGGTATCTCATTGTCCTTCTAATTTGCATTTTCCTAATGACTGATAATGTAACATTTGTCATGTAGTTATTTGCTGTCTGTGTATATTCTTTTGCAAACTGTTCAAATATTTTGCCCATTTTTTCTTTATTAGATTGTTTTTCTTATTTTTGAGTTTAGAGAATCTTTTACATATTCAGGTTACCAATACTTTATCAGATATATGTTTTGCAAATGTTTCTTCCCAGTGTGTAGCTTTTCTTCTTATTTTCTTAGAGTGTTTTTCAAAGAGCGGAAAAATTTTTTTCATTTTGCAAAGTCTAATTTATTAACTTTTTCCTTTTCTACACAGCCTGTTAAGTCCATTCCTCTTCATTCTTTTCTAGATAGTCTTCTTTCCCTGACTTCAATCATGAAGTTTTCCACTTTTTTGCAAAAATCCTCACTCGCACTTCTTGCTCTTCTCCATTGTCTTTTTTCTCTTTTATTTCCCTGCCAAATATATGGAATGAATTTTCCCTAGAAGCCACTATTTCCTTACTACTTAGTCATTCCTTAAATCTCTCAAATTTTGCTTCCATGCGCATCACACTACCAAAACTAACCTCTGGATGTCACCAAAAAACCTCTTACGTGTCAACTCCAATAATATTTTCTAGACCCTTTCTCTACTACTTCCTTTTGGCATAACTCTCCCTCACAAAAAAATTTTTTAACCTCTTACTTTCAACTTTCCCCAAAAGCTTATCTAAGGATGGATAGTATTCCCTTAGGGATTAATTCAATTGTTTTTTAATGTTATGTAAACAAGAATTTCTCTGCTGAATACATTCAACTTTTTTTTATTCTGAATTTAGACTAAAGCAGTAAATATCAAATAGGTGTCAAATTAGTTACTTATAGGTAACTAATAGATTGATACCACCATGTGTGTTTTCAATGACTTTCTGTCTCTTTAAAAACTCTTTACAGTCATGTGCTGCATAATGACATTATAGTCAATGACAGACAGCATATATGATAGTGGTCCCATAAGATTATAATGAAACCGAAAAATTTCTTTCACCTAGTGACATCATAGCCATCATAAGGCCTTAACACAATACATTACTCACATGTTTGTGGTGATGCTGGTGTACACAGACCTACTGTGCTGCCAGTCATGTAAAAGTATAAAAGTATAGTACATACAATTATGTACAGTACGTGGTACTTGATAAAAGCTTATAGAATAAGGATATAAAGAAAGAAAATATTTTTTTGCAAAGCTGTACAATTCGTTTGTTTTGAGCTAGGTATCCTTCCAAAATAGTATAACAGTTTAAAAAATTAAAAAGTTTACAAATAAAAAAAGTTACAGTAAGCTAAGGTTAAATGATTACTAAAGAAAGGAAAATATTTTTATAATTTTACTGTCGCCTAAGTGTACAGTGTTTAAAAAGTCTACAGTCATGTATAGTAGTGTCCTAGGCCTTCACGTGTACTCACCACACACTCACTGACTCACCCAGAGTAACACCCCGTCCTGCGGGGTCCATTCATGGTAAATGTCTTATTCGTTGGTACAAATGTACTGTACCATTTTTTATCTTTTCTACTATATATTTACTGTACCTTTTATATGTTTATATATGTTTAAATATACAAATACTATTGTGTTACAATTGCCTGCAGCATTCAGTGCAGTAACATGCTGTAGAGGTTTGTAGCCTGGGAGCAATAGGCTACACCATACAATCTAGGTGTGCAGTAGGCTGTACCATCTAGGTTTGTGTAGGTGCACTCTGTGATGTTCGCACAAGGACACAATTGCCTAATGACACATTTCTCAGAACACATCCCTGTTATGAAGCACCACATGACTGTATTCCTAATACATAAACTTCGGCACAACCTATGGCTGATTTTTATTATATATTCTAAATTACTAGAGTCCAAATGAATGAAATTTTACTCTAGCTTTTTCATTATATTATAATATATATGTCTATACGTATTATTGGGAAGGAATACAATACATGAACAGTCTCCTAGGCCAGGGAGAGTAGTTGTTAGAATCACAAAGTTTGTTTCTAATATTTTTTAGGTAGAGAAGATGAAATACACTAAAATAGATTTCTCCCCCCAAACTAAAACCATAAAGAAGAACAACACAGAAGTTTCGGTTTTGATCTTACCTCATTTGAACCGTGAAGCGGGTCGTTCCATTCTTCTCAGGTATTCCCCCTAACCACCATCCTTTTCCTTTCTATTTACTTCTCTTTCTTTTTCTCCTTTTTATTTCCCCCAAATAGCATAATGACCAGAGAACATAACTGAATTAAATCAATTCACTTCTCTCAACTCTAGGTTAAGGACATTCCTTCTTGTCATCCCAACTATCTCTTGTACTGGCTTCCCTTTATATACTAAAAAAGTCTGCTTTCAGATGGACAGCTCTTGCTTTTTTCTTGTCGAACAGAGCAAAACAGAGCAATGGCTGAAATGTTCCTGAAATGTCACAAGGCCAGGCTAGAGGAATCAGTAACCTAAAGTCTTTTCCGTCTCTATCATGAGGATATCAGTGCTTCTGAGCACACTGTGAGGCAGCGTAGGACGCTAAAAGAAGCTTCGGAGTTAGACCTCAATGCAAATCAATTCTGACCACCACTTACTAGATTTTTGACCAGAAAGTCAATAAACCCTCTGAGCATGTTTCCTCATCTGTGAAAGAGAGATAATAATATCTACTTTAACAGGAAACATGAGTAAAGAGTCTGATACTTAGTAAGTACTTAATACATTTTGGTTCATTTCTCCCTTCTCCCACAGTAATTCTTCTAGTCCAGAATGACTCTTTAAAATGTTGCCCCTTTCTTGGCGTGCTGATGCCAGGCCAATCCCTTGGGACTTTCCAAAGGATGCACTGATGTAATAGTGAGATAAGGGGATATACTGCCTTCTGAATATATTTATGTCTTAACAAGGACTTCCAAGATAGGAATTTTTGATATGGCAAGAGCAGTGCTAGTGGTGATTTCTGTATTATGTTCTGGGAAATCTAAAAGTTCTATGAGACATCTCAAGAAGTTTCTGAAAGCATAGTAATGAGAGACATATTTCATTTTTGCCTGCTCTGTGACCTAAAACCCCACGTTGACAATAGGTACATTGGTCATCAGCATTCAATTGTTCTGCTTTACATTGCAAGAGCATACAGGGTTCTATGAAGAGCACAAGTCCATAAATAAAGTTAGAATCATCTTATATATCTTGTTCTTTGTCCTGAAATATTGTACATATATTATATGAAATAAATTAAACATTAATTTGGAACTCTTTCTGCCAGATTAAGAGTACACATGATCTTTGACTGAGCAATTATATTTCTAGGAATCTCTCCTAGAATATACTCACATATGTACGAGTTATATATTGAATAATATATAATTTAAATATATATAAGTATATAATATATAATTTAAAATATATCCATAATTTTATACATTATATTATATTATATTATATTTATTTATTTGTTGTAGCTTATTTGTACCAACAAAGACCAGAAACAATTGGTTAAGTATTATAGAATAGTCAAACATTGGAATATTTATGAACCCATTAAATAATAAATAATTATTAATTATTATGTATTAATTAAATAGCAACTACATGCCCAGAATCTTATCAAGTGCCGAAGGAGAATAAAAAGAAGTAAAAGTCATGGTTTTTATCCTGGAGGAGCTTACAACCTGGTCAGAAAGAGTCAAAGACGCACAAATCTCTGGTTTTAAATCATGTGTCTTCTACGTGAATTGACTTTTTAATTTGTGTTCTCAAAAGAGAATCTTCTGGACTAGGGGTCAGCAAACTACAGCCCATGAGCCATTTCTTTGCCTATTTTCATAAATAAAATTTTATTCAACAGTCATATCCATTCACTTACATACTGTTTGTGGCTACTTTCCTGATACACCATTAAATAGTTGCAACAGAGACCACTTGGGCCATAACACCAAAAATATTTACTAACTAACTGGCTCTTTACTGAAAGGGCTTATCAATTCCTATTTTAGGTCTTTAAAAAAAAAAACTCTTAAAAATCCTTTGGAATCAAGCTTGGTGGTTTTAAAACATGTCCATAAATTCTTTGAAACATCTTCCCTTCAAAGATGAAGTTTAATTGTTCTCTCTTTGAATGTGGACTGAATTTATTAACTTCCTTCTAACAAATAGAGTGTGGCATAAATAAAGGAGTATGACTTCTGAAATCATAAAAGATATCACAGCCTTCTCCTTGGTCTCTCTCATAGCCAATTGCTATGTTGTGAGGACACTCAAGTAGGCCTACAGAGAGTTCCATGTGGCAAGAAAATGGGACCTCCTGCCAAGGGCTAGCAAGGAACTAAGGCCTTCTACTAACAGCCATGTGAGTGAACCATCTTAGAAGTGGATCATTCAGCTCCAGTTAGGCTGTCAGATAACTGGAGTTCTGGCCAACATCTTGACTGCAACCTCATGAGAAACCTTGAGTCAGAACCACCCAGTTAGACCACTTCTGAATTCTTGACTCATAGAAACTGTAAAACAATAAATATTTGTTGTTTTAAGCTGCTAAAGTTTGGGGTAATTTGTCATTGAGCAACAACAGATAGCTAACCACAAAGCTGAAAACTATAGATGCTCTAGAGCAGTGAGTCCATAAACTTTTTCTTAAAGGGCCAGACAGTCAATATTATAGGCTTTTGAACTCTATAGTCTCAACCCAACTCTGCTGTTGTAGCAGGAAAGCAGCCATACACAATAGGTCAACAAATGGGCATGGCTGTGTTCCCATAAAACTTTATTCACAACAACAGGCAGCAGGCCTGTGGGCCATAGTTTGCCAACCTCTATTCTAGAGAAACCAATTTTAATGGTATTAAGTAATGGTTAGAAAGGAATGATAGAAGCTGGGGGATTTCTCAGCTTAAGGCTGCAAAGCCACCTACCAAGGAAATCCCTAATTAGAAAAAGGTATGTGCAAAATATAGTCACAATTCTCTTTTTATCTTGCCCTGTAAGTTTTTGGCAAGAAGGAAAGAGAAATTAGATAATCAAAAGGGTGATCGAAGTTTTTTCCTAAGAAATCTGATTGAATGAGGACTAAACACCAACCAGATAAGGGAATAAGAAATTCGAAAATAGGAAAAAACTGCTCCTTGGGTCTCTTTGCCAAGCTGCTAAAACCTTTGAGCACCAGTGCCAAAACTGTTGCTTTAAACATGCAAAGCAAGCTTGTTAAGGATAGAAGGAAGATTATTTTCCATAATACCTACAAATAGAACAAGGAATTAAAATGTAGTTGATTACTGTTAGTGAAAATTAAAAAGAGATCCAAACTTTACTTAAGTCTGTTTCATAACATTTTGCTCTAAGTATATCACATTTTCTCTGTGGTCCTTAGAAGTTAGTAATTGTTAAGATCTGTAAATTTACTAAACATATTGTTATGAAAAAAACTCATAACTGGAATCACATGCTGACCAGATGTCTGTTAGAAGGAAGCCTGACTAGATCTTACCATTCTAGTCAGGAGTCACTATTTTTAGTGGCAACTCCTCAAACAGCAGACTTACCATGCAGCCATGTGTCAACATAAAAAAAGTTGAAACCTGTAGAGAATTTTTATGAGTTTATCTGAGCCAAACTGACGACAATTGCCTAGAAGCAAAATCTCAATGTGATTGAGAAAATGCTCTGGAGAATGGCAGTTTTGCAGCTTATTTTATGTATTACAGGAGACATAAGGAGGGTTACGTGAAATCCATTCGTGGTAGATTAAGGGGGTGGGAGAAAGCAAAGTAGGAAAATCTCTGGGATTGGATAAAAAGTAAAATGGAGAGACGCATACTTCTTTTACATGGGTGGGTACAGAATAGCTAATAATTAACGTTTGTAGCACATAGAGATGGTATGCGGGAAACAAGATGACAATGAGTGGTTCTATGGTCTCATGCTCTTGTGCAGTGGTTGTGCCCAAGGGATCTGGAAAAGAAGATCACTCTGACATTTCAAAGGTATGTTATCTTAGATGCAAAAAGATAATGGACAGGCTCATTCATGGTAAAGACTGACCTTTGTCAAAAAAGCTACAGGCCAAGGACATGACTACCTGCCATTTTTATGTTCAGACCATGCTATGTGGTTACTCTTAGTCTCTGAGTTTGTAAGGCTTCCCCTGAGCTTGTCAGGTTTACTATGTGGCCCCATTTTGGTCCATAGTATAATGCTAGACCTATTATAATCATAACTAATATTTACTGAATACCTACTAAGCACTAGGCATGTCATATGCATTATTTTATTGAATCTGCCCAACAACCTTATGAGGTCAGTATTAGTATTATCCCAATCTTAGGGATGAGAAAAAAATTGAGGCTCAGTAACTTATCCAAGGCTACTCAGCTAATAAATGGCAGAGCAAGAATTTGAAGCCAGGCAGTCTACTTATGGAGCCCACAGTCCTAACCAATGCCCTTGCAAGCCCTGGAAGAAAAGGTTAAGTGTGGCACTGTGTGATAGCTATGATCTCACATTTTCTTTCAAATATCAATTTAATTGGCTGAAGAGAATCCAAATGCATTAAACAACTGAAAAACACTCCTACAAAACACAATAGCAACAATCATTCCTGACTATCTAGTGGAATGTCACTAATGGGGTGGGGGGAGTTGGTTCTGAAATCAACACATAAGGGAAAAAGTGAACATAGACAAATTACTCTAAAAGTCCTTAAAATTGCCCACAAATTACAGTTTTATAAAAATAGCTTTGTAAGGAAACAGCAGATTCACATCTCCCTTCTCATGCTTGCTCTGGGATATATCCTCATTTGGAAAAATGGCTGAGCTTTACCTTCAAAACTTCAGTTGTTTCTCCTCTCTTTCTCTCCTTTCCTCACTTACCACACCTTAGTCCAGGCCTGGGTTATAATAAGAGAGGGAGGAGGCAGGACGAGATAGTCAGTGGTTTAAAGACTTATGTGGGAATTTGGAGTCAAGACCCAAAGCAGAAAAGTTGGAAATTCCATTTTATCCAGCTGTATGCATTCTGTGCCCTGGGTACCCTCATGCCAGTGAAGGCTGTTCTTTCATTGAGCTCCTTCACTTGCCTTGGCAGCTGCACTCACTTTTATATGCAGGTTCTGGAATGCTGGGAGCTGTATGGCAGCCAACATTTCTCCTCTCCCTTCTCAAACATGACGTTCTCTGTAATTCAGTTACAGACACCTCTTTCCTTAGCCTTCTCACCCAGGGAGCCTGATCAAGGAATCTAACTAAGCCTCATTTGCCTTCGCTGAGTATGCAAGTGAATTTGCATAGATCTTGTGTCCATTTGCATTCCCCTCACATGGGGCATTTAGAATAAAAACAACATTCATGAATCAAAATGAAGCTTGTTCCATTCTTTCTCTGTCAAAGTATGGCATAAGTAAAAGGATACCACAGTGTGAGAAAAGAGCTGAAATTATATTTGCCAGAGTTACATGTAGTTTTAAAAGCAACCCAATTTGGTGGCATTCACCACCACAAAATTGGCGTTTAATATTTATAGGTTTAGCCTTGGAAAACATAATCACTCATGACTGAAATAGCCACCCTCTTTCCCTATCATTCTCGTAGAAATTTGAGCCAAGAGCCCTTAAGGGCCGAAACTGCCCTCTTTCCTCCTCCAGGTCACCACTTAGAGGGTGGGAAACCTGATGGTTCCTGTTAACTGACTTCTCCATTTGAGATGAAGTGAATGAAGAACTGATCAAAAAGGGAGGAAAGAAAGAAGGAGCGTTGCTCCTCATCTTCCCTCAGCACCTTTGGAAACTGAAAGAACTAAGGAAAGAAAAAGAATAGTCTGGTATGAACACTGCACAGAATTTCATCTAAGGAAACAAACCAGTGAACAGTGGACTACTAGTCTAAGATGAGATGGAACCCCAAATGATGAAAATTGATATTGTAAATAACAAGGGCAATTTCATTATAGAGTCATTTTAAAAAGTAGAACAGGTAAGTAAGAATATGTACACGTGTCTCCAGCACTGTCTAAGAGAACCAGAGGGTGTGAGCCTTGCAAGCTGTGTGACAGGTAGATAGTTCAGTGAAGAAGGATGACTCAATCCTTCGTAGCTTAAAAAAAGTCCTCGTAGTGCATTTAACCTCCTTATTTTAAAATACTCTGTTCTTGAAGCAAATTTCTGGTAATTGGGTAATTTATAACCAAGAAAAGGGGTGCTCTGGACAATGGACTTCTATTTTCAAACAGATAAGCTTTTTACTATAATTTAATAAAGTGGCATCCCAGTTTGGTATGAATAATTGATAAAATTCAAGCTTCTGACCAACCTGGTGACAGAAGCTTGAAATATCATATGCATTTTTCTTTAAAATGTCACATGCATCTACAGAAATACTATGACAAGTACACAGAAATATATAAACAGAGTGGCTCTCTTACCATTGTTCTAATAGCCACACACACACAAAAAATCTTGGAAGTAACCTAATGTCCATCATTAGAAGACTAGTTAAATATATTTTGGTAAAATTAAACTATGTAAAACTCTGACGCTACTAAAAAAATATAAGAGATTTATACAAAATAATATGGAAATATTTTCAAGACATCGAATAATCTATATTTCAGAACAGTATAAATAGTATAATCCAATTTAGATAAAACTAAATATATCTATATATTCAGTATGTATATTTGTGTGTATATGATGTTTGTTTTTTATCTAAATTTCCTGAAACAATATCAGTATTAGTAGTTACTTTTTCAGAGTAGGATTGGAGAAGGATTGGGGGAACAGTAGACTTGGAAATTACTTCTGTAACCATTTAAATTATTGTAATGGTCATGTAGTCATTTTATATTAAATATTAATTTACAATGATTGATATATAGTAACTGAAGTAATTAATATACTCTATTTTGTGGATTTATTAATCCACAGTCATCTGTACCTCTTAGCCTAAAACAATCAGGCAGCCATATCCCTCGCTTGGCTATAGATGGATTAGAAAGAAAATGTAGTTAAAATATATTCAAGATCAAAAGAATAAGGAGATATATCCTTTTTAGCAGGGAGTAAAAATAGCATTTTGATCTTAAGATCAAATGTCATTTATTTTTTCCACGAACATTAACTGGATAGCTACTATGTGTCCCAGGGTTATAAGAAGAAATAAGATTTAGATGCTGTGCTCTAATTTCTCACAGTTTAGAAAAGGAGATAGTTATTTGAAAAGATAAAATTATAATCCAACATTGTAAGTGCAATAATAAAAGTGTGAATAAAACATTGTGGGAACACCACAATGTGGCAACTTTAATAATAGGAAGATTCCTTTTTTTCTTTAATAGATCTGTTAAATTGCCACTATAATTATCTAGAACTATTTTTATAGTATTTCTCCATCACCAGTTTATCTTTTAATTCATTCATTTATAAATATTTATTAATTGCCTACTTAATCCAGACAAAGGAACAAAGAAATTTCTAATCTGGTTGGGATCGAGTTATGACATATAAAAAGTTAAAAAGTAATATAGCTGTGAAGTTTTCAGTAACATTTTCCAATTTTGTGATATGTTTAAAAATTACAGAAAATTAATACATTAGAAAAAGAATAATATAGTATGAGTCAACAAGCACAAGAGCTCTGACCTAAGGCAAGAACCAGGAGAGTAGCCTAAATTAGTAATTCTCAACCATGATGCCTCAGTACAATGATATGTCACTATAAATTCCATAGCATGTCACAGTACTGTGTATACATACTTGTTAAGGTATCAGAGTTCACAAATTATTACTCTTATGATAACATTATTTTCACTTATTCGCATCCTGATATACTTATTTGAGTGGTTTAGCTAATGAATTCTCAAGAGGGAAAGATCGATGTATTCAGGAGAGACTCCATGAAGAATTCAAAGAATGGATAGTATTTAGAGATAAATTGGAGGAGAGTGCATTCTACTATGTGGTAAAGATGAGAATGTGCAAAATGTATTAGGAGAAATAAATAGACTGGCCTGGCTAAGCAGAGGTTTATAGAAGGGAGTATAGCAACAAATGAATTAAGAAGTCTTATAGTAGACAATCGTTTTTCCTTTTCTGCATTCTTCTAAACTTCTGGTAATAAAACCTTAATTTCTTCTTATAAACCACCCTCTTCTTCTTCTCTGAGTAGATGAACCTTGGGTAGAGTTGACTCTATCAACAGTCCAGGAGTGAGTATGTGACTCAGACCTAGTAAATCATCATCATATTCCCCAAGTTATAGAAATGGTTCAGGAATGAACAACAAATGCAAGGAAATTTACTAAGAGAGCCACATGGTCTTTTCTTCTGAAATTGCTGATAGTAAGGATGCTGTAAGCTTGGAGCTGCTGAGATGTCAGCAGTTTATGCCAGGAAATGATTCTGATATAGCAGAAGACAGACGAAATTAAGAGATGAAGAGGAATAAGTCCCAGTGACACAACCCAGCCCCTGGATCAAAGCATGACTGAAACCGATGACCCCTAGACTTTTTTTTTTTTAGATTTTATTTTATTTTATTTTTTAACTGAGTTTATTGGGGGTAACATTAGTTAATATAATTATATAATTTTCAGGTGTACATTATCATTTGACATCTGTATACTCTATTGTGTTTTTACCACCCAAAGTCCAGTTTCCTTCAGCTACCATATATTTGATCCCCTTTACCCACTTCACCCTTCCCCTACCCCATTATATTTGACCCTTTTTACCCTCCTTCCTCATCTCACTAGTGACCACTAGTCTATAGTCCTCTGGTAACCACTAACCTATAGTCCATGTCCATGTCTCTGTTTGTTTGTCCTGCTCATTTGTTGCTTTTAGGTTTATATCCCACATATAAGTGATGTCACGTGATTTTCAACTTTTTCTGTCTGGCTTATTTCACTTAGCATGATTATCTCGAGGTCCATCCATTTTGTCGCAAATGGCAGTATTTAATCTCTTTTTGTGGCTGAGTAATATTCCATTGTATATATGTACCACAGCTTCTTTAGCCAATCATCTATCATAGGACACTTCAGTTGCTTCCATGTCCTGGCCACTGTGAATAATGCTGCTATGAACATTGGTGTGCAAATATCTTTTTGGATATGGGTTTTCAAGTCTTTGGACCCCTAGACTTTTATGTTATGTTAGCCAATAAATTTCTGCATTTACTTAAGCCATTTTAAGTCAAATTTTTCTGTCACATGCAACAAAAGAATGCTATATTATTTGGGTCTATTGGGGCCAGTTATTAAGGATCTTATGGACAAGGTTAGAAATTAAGACTTAACCCTATGAGGAGCCACTAAAAAATATAAGTTTTTAAAGCAGATGTGAGACCTAATAAAAGTTACTGGGTGCATATAATGTTTTCATTGTCAAGGGAGAAAATTACCAACAAGCATAATTTGTTTTGACAGGACAGTATACAGGAATAGAAATGAGATTACATCTCAGACTTCCTAGGCTCTGGACCTAGAATGCTTGCCCTCTATGTCATGCTATTATAGCTAGAACTTAGTACTTCCCAAATATGGAAACTTAGCTTTTACTTAGGCAAGTTTGAGGCAGAAAACATTAGGCTTTGAGCAAGTGAATTTTTAGAGTATGGTCCATCTTCATAATATGTTCAAGGTAATATGGGTATGAACGAATATAGTAGTGGTAATTTTGTCTACTTTAACAGCCAATAAAATGTAGCAGAAATATAGTGTCATATGGATAGTATGGACTATATACAGGAGTATCTAAAACTACTCCACTGAATATGAAATTCATGTTTTCAATGTATATCAATAATCATATGATATCAATAACTGATTAGTGAAAAAAGTTCAAAGGGGAAAGCTAAGAGTTGTCTTACTCATGGTTTCTTAACAATTTTACATAATTGAGTAAAACACTTTCCTTCTCTATGACTCAGTTTCCCTACTTAAAGATAGAAAAATGATAATACTGAACTTAAGATACGAGATACAAGATTTAAATATGGCCTGGACCATCTTCAACTACGTTCATCAAGTACTTAAAGAACCTCTGGGAAAGCTACTCTAGGAATATAGTAACAATAACAAAAGTTAAAATGGAGTACTTAATATGTTCTAGGCATCATTCCAAATATTTTATATGTATTAAACCATTTGTGCCTTACAACAACCCAAGAGGTAAATATAATTATTATCCTCATTTTGCTGAGTCTCAGAAAAGTTATGATTCTTGCTCGAAAGCCCAGACTTTCCACTTCTGATAGTATAGTAGATGATCTGAAGTAGAATGATAAACATAAAATAAAAAACTCTGAACATCCAAAAGAGATGTCAAAAGTCTGTAATGTCTTTCACTTTGCCATAAGGGATTCGCTCAGGCTCAAGGCTTACTGACTTTTATCTTAGGCAAAATTTTAACAAGTGTGTTGCTGTTATGTAAACTCATGGGAAATGAAAATGCTCGTTTCTAAGAGAAAAGAAGGGAGGACAGCAAAAAATGAGAATACTGACAAAATAAAATGCACAAGTCTGGGACTCTTTAAAGTAATGGAAAACACACTTACCTACTGCAACAGCCATTGGGGATATCACTGTTACAAAATGTAAAACTGATGTTCCTAACACTATCCTGAGTAATCAATTAAAAATTAAATTATAGTCAACACTCACTTTAAGAGAGGGTCGTTTCAGACCAGAAACTTCACCCCAGAAGAAGACTGTAATGAAGGGAAATTTAAGGACCCTAGAAAGATTATTTACAACCAAGTAGATGAGAAGGTCAGAATCCTCTGAGGGACATAAACATCTTTTTGGAGAATTTTTCACTGTCTTTGATGGATATTAACAGTAAATGGGACTTGAGTTGAGAGGAACTTCAGCCTCAGACACTGGAGAAAAATATGAGCTGAAATAATATTGGTTCTTTAAATTAGAGTAAACTCTTTTCTGCTAGTAAATCTAGGCTACCGTGAGAGGAAAAAAAATGCTCCTCTGTTTCAATCCAAAGTTGACATAAAAACAAAATCTGGTAAAGTTACCATAATTAAAGAAAAGTTACTGAGAAAATATTAACTAAAATACTAGCAAATAAAATTCAGCAACAACTTAAAAGAATTAAACATCAGATTAAGTGGGATCACATCAAGAATGCAAGGACAGTTCAACACTAGGAAAATTATTGCCATAACTAACCATTAAAAAAAAAAAAACAAGAGAAAAACATATATTATCATTCCTTTTGAGTGATTTACTGATTGATTCGTTCAGCCAAAAAATTTTCATTATGAATCTCCTATGTACCAGGTGCTATACTAGGTTCTAGGGATTTGGCAGTCAGCAGAAATAGAAAAAGTCTGTGCCCTCAAGAGCTTATATTTTAATGAAGGTAGATATACAATAGCTAATTAAGCAAATAAAAATATAATATCTGGACTTGTGTTCTATGACGAAAATAAAGCAGGTTAAAGGAGACAATGATGGTAAGGATGCTATTTAATATAGGATGACCAAGGAAGGCCTCTCTGTTAAGATTACATTTGAGCAAGACCTAAAGGAAGTGAAGGGGCTAGGCAAGAAAATATCTGGGGTAGAGGGTTCCGGGTAGAGGGAATAGCAAATGCAAAGGCCCAGATATGGAATGGAGCATAGTATTTCCTAGGACACCAATAAAGCTGGGGTACAGTGAGCAAAATGGAGACTAGAAGAACACAAGGTCAGAGAGCAGAGAGCAGAGAGGACAGACCATGTATGACCTTATAGGCCCTGGTAAGGACTTTGGTTTTTACTCTGATTGAAACCCAAAATCACTATTTTTGAATAGAGGGGTGACATGATCTGACCTCCATTATAAAAAGATTCTTCTGACTGCTAAGTTGAGAATTAGCTCTAGGTAATAAAAGTAGAAAAGCAGGAGACCAGGTAGAAAAATGCTGCAATATTCAGATAAGGAATGGTGGTGGCTAGCACCAGGATGGTAGTAAGTGAAGGTGGGTAGAGGTGGTTACATTCGGGATATGTTACAAATTGTATTATACTATGAGGCTGGCTTTAAAAAAAAAAAAAAGTTGCCTGGAGATAGCAACAGTCTAGCTGTTAGCTTTCTGAAACTGGGTAGGGAAAAAGCAAGGTGATCTGTTTAGGATATAGACTTTCGTGTTTCTATACCATACCTTTGTTTTCAAACTCATTCCTCAATTTCTCCAGAGAAAATGCCTTCCATCTTCCATAGGGTAAAGGAGAAGAAAGCATCTGACTACTTGGGGTAGGAGTGGAGGGTGAGGATCTGGGTGCTACCTGATTCTATTTTTTTTTTAAATGCCAGTTTCTTATTTTTTTTCATACTATATAACATAATTTTTTTAACATTTTATTTTTTTATTTTCCCCTTCCCCCCTTCTCCCTCCCTTCTAGTAACCACTAGTTCATTGTCCATGTCCATGAGTCTCTGTTTGTCCTGTTCATTTGTTGCTTTTAGGTTTATATCCCACATATGTGATATCATGTGACTTTCAACCTTTTCTGTTTGGCTTATTTCACTTAGTATGATTATTTTAAGGTCCATCCATGTTGTTGCAAATGGCAGTATTTCATCTCTTCTTACGGCTGAGTAATATTCCATTGTATATATGTACCACAGCTTCTTTATCCAATCATCTATCACAGGACACTTCGGTTGCTTCCATGTTCTGGCCACCATGGATAAATGCTGCTATGAACATTGGTGTGCAGATATCTTTTCGAATATGAGTTTTCAAGTCTTTGGGGTAAATACCCAGTAGAGGGATTGCTAGATCATATGGTAAGACAATTCTTAGTTTTTTGAGGAACCTCCATACCACTTTCCAATAGTGGCTGTACCAATTTGCAGTCCCACCAGCAGTGTATAAGGGTTCCTATTTCTCCACATCCTCTCCAACATTTGTTATTACTTTTTCTGTTATAGCCATTCTAACAGGTGTGAGATGGTATCTTATTGTGGTTTTGATTTGCATTTCCCTAATAGCTAGTGATGTCGAGCATCTTTTCATATATTTGTTGGCCATTTGTATGTCCTCTAGGGAGAAGTATCTGTTCAGGTCCTCTGCCCATTTTTTGATTGGATCGTTTGTTTTTTGTTGTTGTTATTGAGTAGTATGAGTTCTTTGTATAGTTTGGATATTAGGCCCTTATTGGAAGTGTTGCTTGCAAATATATTTTCCCATTCGGATGGTTGTCTCTTTTCCTTGTTGATGGTTTCTTTTGCTGAACAGAAGCTTTTTAGTTTGATGCAGTCCCATTCATTTATTTTAGCTATTACTTTCTTTGCCTTTGAGGTCAAATTCATAAAAATCCTCTTTAAGACCAAGATCCTTGAGTTTAGTTCCTATGTTTTCTTCTATGTATTTTATTGTTTCAGGTCTTATATTCAGGTCCTTAATCTATTTTGAGTTAATTTTGCTGTGTGGTGATAGACAACAATCTAGTTTCATTCTTTTGCAGGTGGCTTTCCAATTTTCCCAGCACCACTTATTGAAAAGGCTTTCCTTTCTCCACTGTATATTTTTGGCATTTTTGTTGAAAATTATTTGCCTATAAAAATATGGGTTTATTTTTGGACTCTCAATTCTGTTCCATCTGAGGTTCCATGGGACAAATCCATGTGCTGATTACTGGTGTCCTCCTTCTCTGCAGTACCTGAATTTTACCTTTCTCTAACTTAAGTCATTTGTCATTTCTCCATCTACTTTTAGCCTTCATATTTGGTGCCTTGGGGTTAAAAATGTTTCCTAAAAATGCTTATAGCGTTTGTGTTCTTATTTCTATTCTCCACCTACAAATGCCTTTAAGCATATTAAATATGCCTAATATCACTCATAATTGGAATCTGCAAGTTAAATCTTCAATAAGACACCACTTTTCACCTATAGGTTTAGCAATGATCACTGACTGTTAGTTAGAAACCTCAGTTCCCTGCTACGTCTTTCCATAGTTAGGTTTTCTGGGTTTCTTCGAGACATGGCAGCTGACTTCCTCCAGAACAAGGGATAGAAGAGAAAAAGCCCAAGATGGAAGCCACAGTCTTTTTTACAAAACAGCCTTATTGAGATATAATTCATATACCATATAATTCACTCATTCAAAGTGTACAATTCAGTGGCTTTACTAGATTTACAGTTTTGCAACCATCACCACAATCAATCTTAGAACATTTTTATTACTTCCAAAAGAAATCTTGAACTAAGCCATCACACCCCAAACTCCCATCCTCACCCCCAAAATTCCAGCCCTAGGCAACTATCAATCTGCATTCTGCCTCTATAAATGTGTTTATTCTGATCATTACATGTAAATGGAATTGTACAATACCTGTCTTTTCTGACTGGTTTTTTTCACTTAGCATGTTTTTTAAGGTTCAACCATGTTGAAGCATGTATCAGTATTTCACTTCTTTTTATTAGGTGCTCTCTTTTTTTTGACTATCTTTTAGCAAAATTCCTACTTATTTCTATTCACATATCCTGATTTTTTTCTCTCTCACTTTTCTAGATCCAAGAAAGTCCTGGGCCTTCTTTGCTCGGGATTCAGGTTAACACTTCCCAGCCTCTGAAACAGTTCTTTTCAGAACTAGCTAAGGTTCCAATTTGGTCCTTGTGTCCTTGCAGTCTTTCATAACCTAATCTTGCAAGAGACATACTACTACTTCTGCCATATTCTGTTGGTCATACAGACCAATCTTCATATAATGTGGGAGAGGACTACAAAAGGGTATGAATACCAGAAGGCAGGAATCACTGAGGGCCTTCTTCAAAGCTGCTTACTTTAGTGAGGATGTTGTCATGTTGTAATCCACGTAAGAAGTGACAGCTTAACCTCTAGCTTTGCCTCATCTTATAGATAACCATTTACAAAATAACAAAAGCAAACAAAACACAAAAAGCCCCCTTACACTGCATGATATATTTAAAAAGTCCACATTTGAAGGGAGCTTTGGCAGAAGTCAGTCTTCCTTGAGCCGCTCCTGATGTCCCTTGATCAGTATAGAAGTGAATATCTGGCATTATGAAAATGCGGAAATGAGGATTAACACTTGGCTTTAAAAGGGAGAATTGAAAAAACACAATGGCTGATAGCAACTTGACTACACAGTGTTAGCTATATAAATAGAGTTGAAAAACACTCACCTGGCATAAATGTATTTACCCTGATGAATGATTATTTTTAATAATAGCTACTGTACCATAGAAAAGAAAGTAACTGCAGCTTTCTTATAGTTTGGTCATGAATTCACTCAGCCATTTTGTCAGTCAACAAATATTGATGGTACAGAGAGGACTTTTGCACTCAATTAATATTCTCAGAGTTCCCCTTTGGGATATGACAATATATTTAACAATACAAAAAGAAACATAAAACAAATACACAGTCCCTTCAAAAATCTTTCATTCAAAGGCAAGAAAAAATAGGCAAATGATAAACTGGTGTTTGTTTTTAAAGACCATAAACATAAGGAACTATAAAAGTTTTTCTTTAACATATACATATATTGCCACTTGTCTTGGATTCTCTTTTTCTATCTCCACATGCTTTTAGTTATTGATGAAAACCATTTATATATAAGATGGCATTTTCAATTAAAGTAAAACCACACATTTTAGGGCACAATGTAGCAATACCATCTGGGCTTATTCTCCTGGTAAACGTGTGTGGGTCAATTCAGTGGATAACAGTAGTAAGATAAACATTTGGAGTTGAGAAGTTTCTTTCAGATATTAATTTGTGTTGCATTATGTAACCATGTCAAAGGAGGGTGAGTTGAATTTCTTTGGTACAATTAAAATATAAGGAAATACACAAAGACAGCTTTACTACATTTGATTCAGTGGAAATATTCCAGATCAACAGATTGAAGGAGCCTTTATTTAAAATAATTTTTCAGATAGGTGTAAACTCAAGACCAGATTAATTTGTAATGGGCCAATAGTAAAGAATATAATTTTGCACATTTCCAATTCTGCAGAGTATTAACAAGAAATTTTAAAGTGTGTATAATTTGGTATTTATTCAAGATCAACTTAAAAGCAACAGTCAACCTATTTAGCAGCCTTCCCCCATCTCAGTTCTTATACTCTTAGTAGAAACTATTACACAAATAAATGGCTTTTCCTCAAAGGAACTCCCAGACACAGTAATGTCAAATGAGACTGGACAGATTCTGGTCAAGATGGCATAGAAGGTAGATGCTGTGCTCACCTCCTCTCATGAGCACATAAAAATTACAATGAAACTACAGAACAACCATCACTGGAAGTAGCCTGACATCTGGCTGAACAGAAGTCCTACAACTGGGGACATATGTAAGAGGTAACCTTGAGACTGGTAGGAGAAACGGAGACACTAAATGGGCCTGTCCCACAACCGCATGTGGTGGTCGAGAATCGGGAAGGGTATCTTGGCTGCGCAAGTCCCACTGAAGGAGCACAGCATCCCAGCTTTACACTGGGTTCCTCACCCCAGGGTTCCAGAGAGAAGTCCCTGTAACCTCTGGCTGTGAAAACCAGAGGAGATTGTGGCTGAGCAAGATAGGAGTCTGCGGGAGCCGCAGCACTCCTCTTAAAAGGCCCATATGTGGACTTATTCCGAGACATAACCACTTGCTCTGCACTCCAGTGCTGGGGTAGCTGCTCTAGGAGTGCCAGGGACACATGAGGAGAAACAGAGTTGTATGGCTCCGGGGTGAGAGCTGGAGGGGTGGCTTTCTCCTGGACAGAAGTGCTGGCAATATCCATAGTTCCTTTATTGAGCCCTTCCCTAACCCAGCATGCAGATGCAGGCAGCCACCATATTTGAGTCTCCATCAGTCTGGTTAAACAGGTCACTCCACCCAGGTGTTTCCCTGAGACCCGCCTCCCCCAACTTGTGGGCCCACCCAAGCTACCTCCTGTGGTTTTTTCCATACAAATGGCCTATCTTGGCTCATGCTGTGGACCTTCATAAATCTCTCAAAGGTACACAAAACCTAAAGAAGAAGTATTTGTCCTCAGCATGCCCATACCTCTTGCTGAGCAGCACCGAACCTGGCACTAGTGGCAGCCAGCCTCAGTGGCTTGGTGGCTTGGCTCCTCATGGCACCTATAAGCCCAGCACAGGTGGTAGTCATCTTCAGATTGCTTGGTGACTCTTACCAGGTGGCCCTGGAATTGCACAGGCTGCAGTTGAATTTGGGCTGTAGCTAGGCCTTTCCCAGGAGGCCCTTGAGACAGCACACACAGTAGCCTGCTTTGACTGGCACTGGAGCTGGAGCACCACCCAGGGCATCATCTGAGGAGAACACATCCAAAGGGCAGACTGCTAAAGTGAATCCTTCTCCATAGGGTTGGCTCCTCACGGGCCAGTCCTCACAGCCAATTGGTCCAAGGGACAATCCCTCCCATCGATGTGAAAACAATAATAAAGGCTCAACTACAACAGGAGGGCACACAGAACCCACACCATGGACACACCTTGAGCACCTGGCTCAGGTAAATATGGAGGACTGTGCAACTGGGCCCCACGGGACACCCCCTACATAAGGCCACTCTATTAAGACTGGGAGACTTAGGAGCCCTATCTAATACAAAGAAACAAATACAGAGAGGCAGCCAACACGGGGAGACAAAGAAACATGTCCCACATGAGAGAACAGAACAAAGTTCTAAAAAAAAAAAAAATGGAGATATGCAATCTACCAGATGCAGAGTTTAAAACACTGTTATTAGTGTTTTATACTCAAAGACCATAGAGGAAAAGTAGATTAACTCAGTGAGAACTTTAACAAAAAAATAGAAAACATAAAAGTGGAGATAGAAAACATAAAAAAGAATCAGTCGAAAATGAAGAATACAATAACTGAAATGAAGAATACCTTAGGAGGAATTCACAGTAGATTAGATGAAGCGGAAAATCAAATCAGTGATTTAGAAGATAAGGCAGCAGAAAACACTCAATCAGAACAGCAACAAGAGAAAAGAATCCAAAAAATGGGGATAGTTTAAGGGGCCTCTGGGACACTATCAAGCATAACAACATTCACAGGGATATCAAAAAGAGAAGAAAGAGAGCAAGGAATTGAAAACCTATTTCAAGAAATAATGACAAAACTTTCCTAACCTGGTGAAGGAAATAGACATACAAGCCCAAGAAGCTCAGAGAATCCTAGATAAGATGAACCCAAAGAGGCCCTCACCAAGTCACATCATAATTAAAATGCCAAAGGTTAAAGATAAACAGAGAATCTTAAAAGCAGCAAGAGAAAAGCAGTTAGTTACCTATGAGAGAGCTCCCATAAAACTGTTAGCCAATTTCTCAACAGAAACTTTGCAGGCCAGAAGGGAAAAACAGGAAATATCCAAAGTGATGAAAAGCAAGGATCTACAACAAAGATTACTCTACCCAGCAAAGCTAGCATTTAGAATTGAATAACAGATAAAGAACTTCCTAAACAAGAAAAAGCTAAAAGAGTTCCTCGACATCAGACCTGTAGGAAATATTGGCAGGACTTCTTTAAGAAGAAAAAAGTGTGCATCAAAAATATGAATAATAAAGTAGCAATAACTACATTATCTATCAACAAGCACTTCAAATGAAAAAGAAAAATTGCTCCAATCAAAAGATAGGGTGGCTGAATGAATAAGAAAACAAGACCCTTACATATGCTGCCTATGAGAGATACTTCAGATAGAAAGACACACACAGATTGAAAGTAAAGGGATGGAAAAAGATTTCATGAAAAATGGAAACAAACAAACAAAAAATCTGGGGTAGCAATACTTATACTGACAAAATAGACTTTAAAACAAAAGCTATAACAAGAGACAAAGAAGGATGCAGGAATCCCACCTCTGGGTATTTATCTAAAGAAACTCCAAATATTACTTTGAAGGAATGTGTGCAGTCATAGTTCATTGCAGCATTATTTACAATAGCCAAGATATGGAGACAACCTGGGTGTCCATCAATAGATGATTAAATAAAGAAAATGTGGTACAAATATACAATGAAATATTACTCAGCCATAAAAAAGGATGAAATCTTGCCATTTGTAACAGTATGGATGGACCTAAAGGTATCATGCTGAGTGGAGTAAGTCAGAAAAAGACAAATGCTGTATGACTTCACTTACATGTGAAATCTAAAGAACAAAGTAAACAAATAAAACAGAAACAAACTCATAGATACAGAGAACATTTTGAGAGTTACCAGCTGGGAGAGGGGTTAGTGGAAGTGCTGAAAATGGGGTAAAGGATTAAGAAGTACAAATTGGTAGTTATGAAATAGTCATGGAGATGGTATAGCATAAAGAATATAGTCAATAATATTGTAATAACTATGTACAGTGTCAGATGGGTACTAGATCGGGGTGATCACTTTATAAACGTCTACTCACAATGTTGTACATCTGAAACTAATATAATATTGTATGCCAACTATAATTGAAAATAAAAACATGGTTTAAAAAACGAGGCTACAAGCTCTTAATATAGAAAGAGGAAGTTTAAAAAGCTTTAGGTAAAGATGACTCTTCCATTCTATAAAAAGTAGATATATACCATTTTACTCCAACTAGGCTGGCAAAAATTAAGTGTGAAAATACCAAATACTGAGATTTATTATAAACTGTGGAAGAATGGGAAATTATTTGGCATTAATTATCTCACAAAGTTGAATATTTGCATACTTCGCAACCCAGCAAACTTACTCCTAGGTATATAGCCAATAGGAACACTTGCATGTGTGACCAGGAGGCATGCATAAGAATTTTTATTACAGCAATGTTTATAATTTTATAATTTATGATTTTTATAACTATGTATCAACAAGAATTGTGATATATTCACACAATAGAATGCTATAAAGTGCCGAAAATGAATAATCATTATATATAACAACAGGAATGAATCTTGGAAACATTATTTTAAGTTAAAAGGGAAAATCCCAGAACACTATATGCTGGATGATAGCATTTTTATAAAGCTCTAAAACACACAAATGAAACAACATATTAACATATATACATTTGTTATAAGCCTAAATTAAAAAAAAAAAAACAGCAATGAAATGAAAAGCACAAAATGCATGATACTGTTTACCTCTGAAGGCAGGGAGAAGAGATAAAGGAGGAACACAAAAGTAGATGCAAGTTACTGGGGAATGTTCTAATTCTCAGGTTGCATAGTTTGTTATGTTATTAAGCTTATGTGTTATATATATCTTTTGTATGTATTAAAAAAGAAAATTTTTAAGAGACTGATATACTTCATCCTCACTTTCTCCAAGTGAAGGAGAGCTAATTTTTATTCTGCAGGTAGAGAAACTGAGGGGGATATGGCCCTATCTTTAAATAAGAAATGAGACAAAGAGTTCTGCAAAATAGAACCCCTCTGAAAGATATTGATTTTAAAGAGAATAATCAGTCTAGCTGGAACCAAGAGAATATAAGTAAAATTAAATCTAAGTGAATCAAATGGGAATTTTCTTTTCTAACATATGGATGGAGTATGTGGTAAACTGAACCTATTACCTGCCAAGAAATTGTGATGATCCAGAATGGGATCGCAGCATCACCAGGTGAAGTCAAAACTTCCAGACATAAAGGGGCGAGAGAATTTTCAGGAAAACTGGAAATTCAGAATACCCAGGATAAATAAACAAAAATTACAAAAGCTAAATAAATTACTCATTTATTCTACAAACCTTTCTTTAGTATAGACTGTGCAGCTGAGAGGGGGAAAGGGACTGAAATAATAGAGATAATTAAGACATAGCACCTACTCCCAAGGAACTCCTACTCTACAGAAAAACCTTTCAATGTGTAAATGGAAGACTTACCACTCACTGTACAGAACTCATAAAAAGGTGTTCAGAGAGAGAAAGAGTAAAATGGCCCAATACTGAGAAAAGGGGGGTTTTCAAAACAATACACTTGATGAATCTAGTGAGGAAGAGAACAGTTTTAATCTTAGGCCAAAGCCAGTGAGCCTGAAATCTGAAGAAAGAAAAAACAGAAAGAGAGAGAAAGAGAACTTGAGTTGGGCCTTGAAAGGAAGACAGGAAATTTTGTGCCACAGGATCCTTTTCTAAATGCTTTTCATATGTCACAATCAAGTGGGGCTCATTCGAGGGATGCAAGGATGGTTCAACATATACAAATTGATCAACATGATACACCACATAAACAAAATAAAGGATAAAAATCATATGATCATATCAATCGATGCAAAAAAGTATTTGACAAGATATAGTATCCATTTATGATTAAAACACTTAACAAAATGGGTATAGAAGGAAAGTACCTCAACATAATAAAGGCCATATATGACAAACTCTCAGCTAATATACTTAATGGTGAAAAACTGAAAGCTTTTCCTCTAAGATCAGGAACAAGACAAGAATGCCTGCTCTCACCACTCTTATTCAACATAGTATTGGAAGTCCTAGCTAGAGACATCAGGCAAAAGAAAGAAATTGTCACTTTTTGTAGACAACATGATTCTTTATACAGAAAACCCTAATGACTCCGCAAAAAACTATTAGAAACAATTTATACAGTAAAGTTGCAAAAGTGCAAAAAATCCATTGCGTTCCTATGTACTAACAATGAAATTTCATAAAAATAAATGAAAAAATTTCCTTTTGCAATTACAACAAAAATAAAATACCTAGGAATAAACTTAACAAAGGATGTAAAGACCTATACACTGAAAACTACAAGACATTATTAAAAGAAATTGAAGAAGACATGAAGAAATGGAAAGATATTTCATGTTCATGATTTGAAAAAATCAACATACTTAAAATGGCCATGTTATCAGAAGCAGTATACAGATTTAATGCAATCCTCATCAAAATCCCAAAGCATTTTTTTAAAGAAATAGAACAAAAAATCATCAGATTTATATGGAATTACAAAAGACCCTGAATAGCCAAAGCACTCTTGAGAAAAAAGAACAAGGCCAGAGGTATCAAACTCCCTGACTTCAAATTATTCTACAAAGTTACAATAATCAAAACAGCATGGCATTGCCAGAAAAATAGATACACAGACCAATGGAACAGAAGTAAGAGTCCAGAAATAAACCCACATATGTATAGACAAATGATTTTTGATAAAGAATCCAAAAATATACAATAGAAAAAAGAAAGCCTCTTCAATAAATGGTGATGGGAAAATTTGAAAGCAACATGCAAAAGAAAGAAACTAGATTATTATCTCTCACCATACGCCAAAGTTAACTTAATTTAAAATGGATCAAAGATCTAAATATAAGACCTGAAATAATAATTTGCATAGAAGAAAACATAGATACTAAACTATGGACTTTGGTCTTAGAGAAGATTTTATGAATTTGACCTCTAAGGCAAGGAAAGTAAAAGCAAAAATAAATGAATGGGACTATATTATACTAAAAAGCTTCTATACAGCAAAAGACACCATCAACAAAACAAAAAGATAACTAACCAAATGAGAGAAGATATTTGCAATCAACACCTCCAATAAGGGGCTAATATCCAAAATATATAAAGAACCCATACAACTCAACAAGAAAACAAACAATCCAATTAAAAAATGGGCAGAGGGCCTGAACAGACCCAAGAAAACATACAGCCAACATATATATGAAAATATGCTCAACCTCATTAGCTATTAACTATTGTGTAAATCAAAACCACAATAGGATACCATCTCACACCTGTTAGAATGGCTGTTATCAACCAGACAAGTTATAAGTGTTGGAGAGGCTGTGGGGGAAAAGAAACCCTCATACACTACTGGTGGAAATGTAAATTGGTACAGCCACTGTGGAAAACAGTATGGAGGGTCTTCAAAAAATTAAAAATAGACTTACCATATGACCCAGCAGTCTCTCTTCTGGGTATCTATCCCAAAAATCTGAAAACATTTATCTGTAAAGCTATATGCACCCCCATGTTCAGTGCAGCATTACTCAGAGTGGCCAAGATATGGAAATAACTAAAATATCCTTTGATAGATGATTGGATAAAGATGTCATACATACATACAATGGAGTATTGCTCAGCCATAAGAAAAGATGGAACACTGTCATTTGCAATAACATGGATGGATCTTGAGATTATTATGCTAAGTGAAATAAATCAGACAGAAAAAATTGAGAACCATATGATTTCCCTTATATGTGGGATTATAAAACTGAAAGCAGCAAACAACACAAAGAAAAGTTCATAGATATGAGCAGCAGTTTAGTGGTTACCAAAGGGAAAGGGGTGGGTAGAAAAGGGGAAAGGGGGTCAAATATATGGTGACAGAAGGAGATTTGACTTTGGGTGGTGAACACACAATGCAATATACAGATGATGTATTATAGAATTGTACACTTGAAATCTATGTAATTTTATTAACCAGTGTTACCAAATAAAATTAAAAAAATAAAATAACGCTTTTTATAAATTAACTAATTCTCATAATATACCTATGTGAAAGTTGGTATTTTTATCTTCATTTGATATATGAAGAAACTGGGGCCTATAGAGGTTAAGTAATTTCCCCAAAGTCACATAGTTAGAAATTTGAAAGCAGAGTTTTGAACCTAGGAGATTGGATTACCCAGTCCACACTGAATAGAGGTGGGATCTCTTAAATAAAAGTTAAGAAAAACAGAAGAGCTAAGAAAACAGGTTGTTCATCACATGAATTCACTAAAGTTTGCTTATGTGCAATTGAGAGAAAATGTAAATGTTAAATTTTTACCCCTAAGACAGTGTTACACCTTGGTAGATATTAATGGTGTGCTTCAAAAGTTTTGTACCGAACCTTATGAATGTAGAATACTGCAGAGAAACTAGTGGAGAATAGCTGTGTCTCTGTGGCATGATCTTAGGAGAAAATCTCATCTTTTTGATCCCTCAGTAGATAGAGGCAGAAAGTTATTCAAGGTGAGCCTTGGCAAAGCCCTCAGTTTCTCATATAATAAACTGATACACTTTATTGCCAATCTCAGTGCACATACAGATTTATTCAGTCTCTCTTTTTTCTTCCTCAGCAATTTAATAACTGACTTGTTGGCTCATTTGTTTCAGCAGTATGCTAATTAGGTAAAATTGATGGGTTTAATTCTTTTTTAGCTCTGGTGGCCATGAACTGCACCCCTAAACTTAGCAAACATGAGATATTGAATGACCCCAGAGAAATTGTGTTTGGCTCAGAACAAGCTATCAACATAACACTAAAGATAATGCTTTACTAAGTGTGTGTCAGAACCTTCATCTTTGTTTTCAAGGACAACACATTAATTTTCACAGAGAATGACTAAAGTGATTTGTTTAACGTCTCACAATGAATCTCTGGGAAAATCAAGAATAGATACTTGGAGAGTTCAATATATTATACTTGCTTAAATTGACCCTACCTGTTATACAGTCATAAGAGAGTCTTTGCCCAACCTCATGATATATATAATCAATCTTTTTTTATAAAGCCAATGAATAAATAAAAAATAAATAAATAGGAATAGAAACTATCTCAGTTTCTAATTGCTATGGAAGAACTCTTATCTGAGGACAAACTAATGAAAACAAAATCCTAACTCAAAAATGTAAATTTTTTAAATATGTGTAGGATTAAAGAGATCTGAAGCAAGTTATGCAATTCATTGAGTGAGAGAAACCAACGAAGCTATGACAGATCTTTTTAGCAGATGCTACTGCTCCCTAAACTAGGTCCAAATTTTTAATGTGATCTAACATCTGATAAAGCCACAATATTAAGAGGTGCCTCATAATTATCCAAGAATATTCAGAGGAAAGGAAAAGGATGGTTAAAGGTAAGGTTAATATGAAAATTTATCAGACTAAGAATTATCTCACCTGGAAATAGAACTGGCTAAAATTATAGCTGGACCAAATAAACAAAATGAAAAAAATTACTGAAAGATATTTGTAAAGAAATGTTAAATTTTGATGTCTGATATTTCAAAGCAGAAAGAAAAAAATATACTTTTGGAAAGGGCTGATATTCAAAACTTTTTCAAAGGAGAGGGATGGGAGAGAAGGATAGAGAGAAGCAGAGTTAGTTTAGTGGCAAAGGGTTTAGGCTTTCAAAGATATTGTCCAGGTTCAATTCCTAGCTCTGCCACTTAGTAGCTGTGCGATTTTGGCAGGTTTTAAAAATCTCTCTGTGCTTCAGGTTCCTCATCTGTGAAATAAGGATAATAGAATTTACTCATAAGGTTGCTATGAGGGTTTTATGAGTTTTTACACATATATGGCATTTACACAGTGCTAGGTGCATAATAAGAGCACTATATAAAATAAACATTACACTACTGAATAAAAGATATCTAAAGAATAACACCAATGGTGATATTTAATCGGAGAATCAAGAAGAAATCTGGCATAGGTTTGCAATCCTTTATCCAAAATCCTTGGGCCCAGATGTGTTTCTAAATCAACATTTTTTCCTACTTTAAGAATGTAATATATTACGTTATCTATATTTTACTTAACGTGTGTTGTCCTGGGCAGCAGCTCTTAATCAAACACATATTTCTACAATGAAATGCATCAATAGTCACACCAAATGGAATAAACAAAGACTGTAAATAGAGTTATGTCGGTTCCAATGAATTTTTGCAGCAGATAATACCTACTTTAAAAAGGAAATTCAAGGCCAAAAAAAGTCATCTGAACATCAACTTTAATATGCTTATGTTATATGTATATTAATGGGATTCAAAAATAGTAATTAAAAAACATTTATTCTTTATATACGTACTTATCAAATAAATATTGATTTAGTATCTAGGAAGTAAAACTAATTAGTAAATTTACATTTGCACTACATTTACATTTAATAGTTATCTTTCAGTATTTAAGTAGACAAGAAAAGTATACTTAAAAGAAAAAAACAACAAACAACCACTATAGCACAAAATAGTAAAGAATTTACTTTGTATTTTTCCCCTGACACATTTTACTCACCATAGAAAGAAACCCAACTGCTCTTCATCTAATTGCAAAATGCTATTGCATTCAGTTGTAAAAATGGCCGAAATGGCAGTGGTTTCTAGTTGTATGCACATAGGTATGTATTTAGTCTTGCTCCAGGTAGTAAAATGGCAATACATTCATATTTAAAGTAAGAAATCACATTCATATTTAAAGTAAGAAATCAAAAGAGGTTGGAGGTCACTATTAAATATGCACGAGCATTTTCCAGTCCAGATAGATCCACTCTTTGGAAAGGCCCAGCTTTCCTCTCCATCTATAACCTCATCCATATATTAATTGTGACTTGTGAGTTACTTTTAAAAAGAAGGAAGGAAAAGAGAAAGGTGAAAATATGAATTTAGGCCACACTCTTGGCAAAAGTTTGAAGAATAACTACCATTTTCAAATTACTATACTTGTATCCTATAAATTGACATTTCATTGGTCATTGTTAAAGGTAAAATAGTATCTTTTACTTTGGCACTTTTCTCTTTCCATTACTCTTAAATGAGGGTGGGAGTTGGGGCGGGGGGAGGGAGACAAAAGACAAAAACAAAAGAATACTCCAACAGCATTTTAATGGCTTTCAAATAATGTTACCCCAGATTATGCAAGGATTTTCTATTAAAATTACTTGAAAAAAAAACAACAATGGAAATTGAGACTGTTTGTATATGTTTCCCTCAGGGAGAGACGCGTGAAATAAGACAAATTAGCACAAACATTGTTTCTTAACCAATACTTCAGGATGGGAGAAGATAGTTTAAAAAAGGATGAAGCCAGACAACTGATACCCATAAGGATGAGAGGCTCATAATTAAATATGATCTAACAATGAGATCATTTTAATAATTACGAACCTCTTTGCTTTCAAGTTGCATATTATTATTTACTGAGTTTCATCTGGATAAACACATTTAGGTGGCATTATAGACAGAAGGATGAGGAGTGATTTTCTGTAGCTCTATACCTTCAGCAGAGAGGGCCCTGCTTACCTGCTTCTGAGAACTGGTTCAATATCATGTTAGCATTTAAAGAATAAACTAAAGGGTCCACTTCAATAACTCCTACACCAACAAAGAAAAAACTGTCCTCGTTTAAATGAAAATTCAAAATCACTAACATAGTCTGTTTCAGGGCACATACAAACTGTACAAGTCTCACGCTTCTGACCCTCATCCTCAAGTCCCAAAACTGGAATAAAACCAGATAAATGCCTGGGTAACCACTTCACACCCCAAACACGTGCAAACTTTGTTCAACAGAACACTTTACTGCCAAAATGGAGTTGGCAAAAGTTTGGAGCCAAGGCCCCCAGGCTGCATGATTCGCTGGCACCAGAGAGCCTAAAAATCTTGACATAATACTGCTGAGTTTGAGTTCTACCAATCTGCTTAAGACTCCTTCCCCAAATTTAATTTGAGAAAGATGAAGGCCGCCATCAAGAAAGACTTTATTAAGACTCGATCATCTCTTCAAAAATAATTTGATTTCACATTCGTGATGGTCATACCTCTATATCCCTTGATGGTTATGTTTATGTTGTAAATATAATGCAGTCTATTTGAAATGCATATAAATTAAATTTTGTTTGGTTGTTTGGATAAAGGCGTACAGGGAGAATTACTATAAATGTACAAAATTAGTTATGACCAAGTTCTACTTAGAAAACATTTGACCCAAATAACCTGCACACATCACTTTACCCTCAAAAAATGTGAAATTAAGATATAGAATATCTGTAAATTACTATCATTTTACATTTGGTTTAGCTTGCCGTCTCACTTCTCTGCATTTGAGTGATGGTTTTCTTTGTATATGAACAATTTAGGAAGTGAGGAAAGGACCCTTCCACAAGGGTCAACAATAAGGTCCTATTTGGGATCTTCGTAAGCCTGATGCAGGTTAATGAGGAAAACTGCACCTACATTTAAAGCTATAGTTAGAATGCTGGCAACTATACAACTAGTAACTTTAAACTTGTAAATGCTTGATAAATATGCAGTGCTGAGAAACTACGGCTTGCTTTAGGTTATCTTGTGCTATATTTTAATAAGAGATAAGGTTTACAGTAAAGATGCTACTTGCTCCTCATACAGCTAAAAAAAACTAAAATTTTTTTTCCTTCAGTAGCTCCATGTACTTTAATAATTTCTCTGAAAGCCTTTCTGTTTTTCCTACTCTACAACTGCCTAAGTATCCTAATTCTCAGCTATGATTTCATATCTTCACCAACTTCTAAGCTCCACAATATGGTTGGAAGCATTTAGGACAAAACACTTCTTTTGATATCAAGTTGCAGAAGACTGTAGTTTTAAAGATATTATATAGTAGTGCTGCCACCTAAAGATGAGGTGAATAAAGAAGCAATTCAAAGGAAATGATCATTTTTAAGCCTG
>NW_024349802.1:10659900-10667400 GCF_902729225.1 Pteropus medius
TGGAAGTAAACAATTGAGGAATTTCTGGTTTAGTGGATAAAATAGGTGATAATTGACCTAAGGTGTATCCATCAGCGACAGACTCCTTGCAATTCTAAACTGACATATTTTTGTAACTCAATTTTCTCATCTACAAGAATTTCGCTTTACTCCCACCTGCCTTGCGGGTTTAAGTAGATAAGCCTCTTGGAAAAGGTCCTATAAGTGAGTTTAAAAGTCTACTATTGCCTAATGTGTGCATCTTACCATGCGTTGCAAAATAAAATATACCCAGTTAAATAAGTTGGGAGTGACTTTTCCTCAATCACAGATTGACTTCTCTGAGATCTATTTAAATAGTAGTATAGCGAAGGCAGTTTTCTATTTATCTTGAAGCCCTGCAATTTTTAACTGATCTACCTTCTATGTACACAGTGTTGCAGGAAAGACATGTGACCGCATACAAGGGGAAAAGTTACCGCGCACCAAAACTCTTGTCAAACTTGGTAAGATTTCAAGACAACTCTTAAATGGCATTTTATAGTTCTGCATTTCACCTTTGCAATTTATGAAAATTAACTCGTCTTTTACTTTTTCCCTCCCCGTCGGCCCAAGGGCGCATAAATAATATTTATCACGGTTTTGTCCTTAGTCACAGTCCCTCAAAGGGGCCCAGTTTCACCTACACTGCGTGGGAGGCTGGGCAGCAACCCCACGCTTCCTGTCAAGGATTCCTGGGGCTAGAGCCTGAACTTGGTCTAGCCACTTTCTTCTTTATGCTAATTATGCCCTTCTAGCCCCTCTCGGCAGACGTCTGAAGGCCAAGGTGAGACCCTCCTGGGAGATGAAAAGCCTACAGCCTCCAGAGAGATGTGGGCGGAACAAGCGCGGGAGGGAGGAGCGGGGAGTAGGGTGACGCGGTGGTAGCGGCACCTACAACGACGCTGAGGGCCCTAAGTTGGAGCTGACGCAGGCCCTACACGGTCCTATCTCCGCCTCAGCCTGGCTTCGGCCTTCAAAGCCCAAGGAGGGATAAGTCCTCCAGGGGCCACTAAGAGCGGCAGGAGCAAGAAGAGCGGCCAAAGAAGCCGCAAGCAGCCCCCTCCTCAAACGCGCCTCAAGGCCTGGGCCGCTGGCTGTTGACGCGCCAACGGCGGAGGGGACGCGCGCACGCGCGAGATGGGGGCGGAGGGAGCGCGCGCGGCGGCCGCCGCCGCGGCAACTGAAACGGAGGGACGCGAGGGCGGAGGGCGCGAGCCACGGAGGGAGGGTGGGGGGGAAATGGTGGGTAGCGCGGAGCGCGCGCTGACGTCGCCCGGAGTCACGCACGGAGCGCCGGGTTACGCGCCGACGTCTGGCTGCCACGACTTGCCGTCTGCGGCGGCGACGGCGGCGGCGAGCGGATCCCGCTGGGGAAGGAGGAGGAGGAGGGAGAGCAAAGGGGGCTGTGAGTGAGCGGGAGAAGCAGAGTGAGCGGGGCTTGCCCGCGGAGGGAGAACGAGCGAGAGCCGAGCCAGCCATCCGAGCCGCCTCCTCCTCCTCCCCTCGGCGTCCCGCCCCCGCCTGCCAGCCCGCCCTCCTCCCTTCTCAGCCAGCAGAGCCCGAGTGAGGCGCAGCTCGGCTCGCGCCGCTGTCCAGGACAGGTGTGCGCGCGCGCGCCCTCCTCCCCTCCCCCCTTCCTCGCGCCTGCCTAGCGCGCGCCCTCCCTCACCTGCGGCAGGACAGCGCCCGCCCGCCCGGGTAAGCCCCTCGCGACCTTCCCTGCTGCTACTGCCACAGCTTGAGGTGCCGCCCACCCCGTCCCCTCTAATTGCCCTCTTACGCCCCAAGAATAATTACTGTACCGTTGTAGACATCCCCGCACCCTCCCTCCGGGTACTCTGGCAGTGCAGCAACGCCCCCCCACCTCGTAGCGCACGAATGAACGAACTCCTTCCCACCTCCAAAAAAGAACAAAATCACACGCCCCTTTAAAAAAAGAAACAATCCTACCTCCGCAGGCGCTGGAGATCACCAACGGTGCCGTTTGCCTAGCAGTCCCTAAGCCCCATTTCCACTGGCCACCCTCGCCCGGGGCCTGGGACAGTGCGCCAAATGTGGCCGACACTCCCTGCACGGCAACCCTGGCAGGAGGAGAGGAAGGAGGGTTCTAGGCTCCACTACCAACTCCTCCTCTCCTGTGTTCAACCCCTTCTCGCAATGCATATACTCGCCCAAGATGCTTTGTAAAAATAAAAAATAATAAATTGATGCTGAACATCGCAGATGAAGCCAGGCCCCAAGGATGGATGGCCCACAGTGCTAGGTCAGCTCAACAGCCTCCTCTGCCTTTGTCCAGGGGCAAAGGAACGGATATGAAGCTAGAGGGGCTTCCCTTTTGAGCGACAGCGGGCCCCAGAGGCTGCTGAGATGTCTCTAGAGGAAGGGACCCCTCTTCCCCAAATATATCTGCCTTGAGCATGAACTTGGATGGAAAAAGGCCCGAAAGTCCGACTGGGGCAACTTTCTTTGGTTCGTTGCTGTCTGCCCCTGAATAAATGCTACCTTCGTTTTCGCTGTCTCTGCGGGACCCTCTTGAGGGTTCTAATTCGTTTTTATCTGGATCTCTTATGTTTCTGTCGGGCCAGGCGCTTTTGGACAGCTTTTGCAGCGGCGTCTATGTTTATGTCATGTGTCCTTGGAAGGGAGGTCCCAGTGCTTTACAATAGGCTGAATTTGGTTTGACATCTTTTGGTAGACTGTCAGAGGAGAAAAATAATTTTTTGATGAGTTCAAGACCCCCACTGTTCCCCGCCCAAACTGACGTTTGCGAATGCGGCTTTGAAAATTGGAGTGTTGACTAGAGTGGAGAGAGTTGCTGATTTCATTCCTTTGGGTACTAGTAAAACCATTTATCAGCAGGAAGAGAGAGCTATTGATGTTTGATTCGGTTCTGTTTGGCAATTTGGGGTACATAAAATGTCGGGTTTTCTGAATCTTTTATCGAATTTAGAATGTGTGCTATGCTTATTTAACTCCTTTGCAAATGCTTAAAATTAAAATAATTTGTGAAATGCGAGGCTTCTATCACATGGATTGTTCTCTTCAGATTTTAAATGTTTAATTCATATCTTTATAAACATTCAAATAGCATTAAGGAGGTATAATTTGAAAGATAAGGTGAGCAGTAGAAAAGGGATATCCTTTTTTTAGAAAAATGGTTGGTGAAATACTATTACTATTAGCCTCTGTTGTTGTTAAATGTTAAGATCTTCTTGAGAGGGTTTCCCTTAATTTTCTTGGTAGATGACCATGAGAAGAAATGTGTACTAACTCCATTTTGAACATTTGCAGTTTAACATTACAGTTAGTTTTAATGATTTGGGTATTGAAGATAATTGTCTTGTTTAAGAAGAGCATTTAACCTAAGCAGCACTTGAAAACACAAGTTCTAATGTTCTTGCTTCTCTTTTACTTTGGAAATCTGCAATTTTGTGAAATATTAATCAGCATATTATTTCTGTTGGGAACTCCATAATCAAAAGGGTTTATTACTACCCAGAGGTAGATTCTCTCTCTCCAAGTTTATTTTGCAAATGTGTGTATTCATTTTTGCTTTTAAAAACCTAAGCTGAATTAGATAATTTCAGAATCACTTGTAGTTCAGGCTGAGGAAAATTGAGGCTTTTTTCCTTCTTGTTGTGCCTAATGTCTGTTTCACTTACGAACAATTTTTTTGTTGGTAAAAGTTTGTTAAAGACATAGAAATATTGGGATTCAAAATAAAGCAATCTCTGTTCTCTTCAAAATGTGTGTGTAGTGTTAATAAAAGAGCACAAGAAATCTAGAGACATTTATCATTTTTTTGAATGTAAGCAAACTTTGAGGAGAAAGGGAATATTTTATGATTTCATTAACGCGGATATTTTGCTGCATATTAATATATTTCGTTTTCCCCGTGTTTCTTACTTTGTATTGAAGTTACAAATTTAATTTTACAACTGTTGGTTTTTAAATAACATATTCAAACAGCAAGACACTAGAACTGGCTTTTCATTTACCAAGTTAGTATATTGTTTAGGTAGTTAACAAATGGTTAGAAGTTATTTTAAATTCACGACTCTTCTCATGGATTTTCAATGTTAGGACACAAATCAAATTTTCAAATTCTATTTAATGTTTTAAACTTTTTGTTTTAAGACCTTCTCTGAGTCCATATTCATTCTTCCCGGGCTGTCTTTCTAGGCTACTGTATTCTATAGCTTAAGGAAAGCTGCCCTCCCTCCAATCTGACTAAAAGCCCTACAGGCTTATCCTGAAATTAACTCCTGTTTGAGTAGTGAAAAATGAACTAAATATGAATTTATCATTGAATTACTTTGGAAAAGGCATTATTTGCCTCGTTTGCTTTTTAGATACATTTAAAAAGTAGGCGAGAGGCTGGTATATAATGCCAGAAAATTTATACGTATATAGTAAATAGCATAAAATAAATACGTACATATTTATATGAAGAGATCCAGGTCTCAGTCGTTTGCTGATTTGAGCTTAAAATTCTCAGTTTAAATGTGAAAAGGATATTTCACTTGTGTTTTGCCTAGAAACTTCATCAGTTGCTTCTGCACTGGGGAACTAAGAACTTGGTTCCTGGTGACACTTTTTCAGAAAATCAGCATTCTCAAACCAAAACCGCTTTAGAACCCCTGAACATAATCGTTAGGGGCTGAGGGCAAGAAATTTAGACTCCAAAGTTGGTCCAAGAAGGCGGGCAGTTTAGAGCCCTAGTTTTCTGTCCTGGGGGAAAAGCGATCATTAGCATGGAAGAATGACAGGGACCAGCAGGCGCCGTGCCCCCTCATCGCAATCCCATTGGCCTTGTTGCTGCTTTGAGCTCTCCTGAGGGGGCAATGGCTTGGGTTTAGTGCAAGATAAACCCTTGAGGAAGAGCAGCGGCTCTTCTAGATCCGACTTCACTAGATTTTAGCCTCAGCTTACAAGTGAGACTGCAATACCCTGCTCACTTCTGTGTGGAGACCCCGCCGCTCAGCCTTTGCTTCCTTGTTTGGGGCTGGGGTCTATCCAGGGTCCTGATCGCTATTGTGAGAGCCGGGGAGGAGCCTCCGCTTCTTAACACGGTTGTGTGTATGTTTGGTGGGAAGTGCGCCAACAGTTCCTATATCCCCTTACTGACAGACTTGGATACAGGGGAGGGAGTGCAGAAAAATCAGCACTAAAAGGGTACTACACGGTACTGGCGGATGCCCCCCAAACTAAGAGAGCCCAAAGCCTGGATTTCTACCTCTGAATGGGTCTTCCCTTCAGGGAATCATTTTGGGGACGACTGGACAGGTGGGTAGGTCTGGAGCTGGCTCACAGGACTACCCCAGTTTGCTATTTGGTCGCCAGCGTGTTTTGCCCTGTTTCTTCCTCTTTAACGGGAGTAGCAAATGTCAGCCCAGAACTGAAGTAGCTAATGCTGGGTAGAATGGGGCCCCTGCTAAGAGAAAAAGGAAGCTGTGAATACTCAGCAGGCAGGTTTGCCCAGGATATGAAGGGATATTTTAGGGAGCTTTGATAGCTCAGGAATTGACAAGGCGTATGCCCTGGACTGGTCTGGGTTTCTTGATCATTAGTCCTCTATTTACCCCTCTCTTTTTCAGGAAGCTTGGGCAACTGTACTCAGCTATCTCTGAGCTAAGAGTGAGGGAGGCAAGTCTCCTTACTTTGCCGGGCGGGGATGGGGGATGTTCAGTAAGATTGGAACCCACAGATGGGATAGGCATACTCTTCTCAGGATGGCGGCAGCAATCTAAGAAAGTCAGGAATTGGGCTGTGAGGTCTGTATCCTCTGAGCCTCCAGCAGAAGGTGATGGGGAGAGTGCAGGGGCATTGGCAGGGGGTCCCCTGAAGATAGGCCTAGCTTTTCCACATTTGCTAGGACTGCAGACTGCAGTGAGGGAGTATGAGCATTCGCTATATATTTGGAAGAAGAAAAATAGGCCCTAGATTATGCCTCAAATCTAGGAAGAGAGAAATCAATTATTTCTGAAGTGAGAGACACCCCCTTTAGCTGTCACTGTCCAAAGACTCATTGGTTAACTAATGATCGGTAACCTAACTTTCTGCCCAAAAAACAGCGATCATTTACTTCTTAAGAGGTGGGGGCTCTCCTTGACACTTAGGAGTTTCTGGGAGGAGGGGTAAAAGGGACGAGTGAACCTGCGTTAATGAATCCCGTAAGGAACTGCGTTTCCCAGGAAATTCCTGGCATTTTTAGCTCGTGAATATCCTAAAGGCTGCTTGGTTTTCTCCTCCATTCTGGGTCCTTCCAGAGAGGAAGAAGGGTGGGCTAGGGGCTGAAGGCTCAGCAGGGCCTGATTCCATCCGCAGAGCTGGCCAGCAACCCAAGCTGGGCTCAGCCCTGAGCTGGGTGCCCCCCTTCCCCAAATCTCAGAAGGAGGAGGGGGTGGCAGGCAGGCAGTCGTGGTCCCAAAAGAGGCTAATTGAAGGTTTTTGGGTGAGTGTGGGGTTTCTTTTTCATTGTTGCTTGGGGGGGAGGGCAGAGCCAACGGGAACAGGCACTGCGGGCACCCCGGCCCTGGTGCGGCTGCCGTCCTCTGCTCAGCTCCCCCCCGCCGGTGAGTGCGCCCGCCCGACTGTGCGGGGCTGCGGTTGGGGGGAGGGGGGAGCGGGATCATCTGAGGCCAGAGCCGCTGCGCGGGGAGGGGGAGCGGCGGGAGCAAGGGGAGGGACGGGCTAGGTGTCTGCTGCTCCGCGCCACTGCTGCCGGCGCCCCGACCTCATCCCTGGCAGCCCCTTCTGCAGCTAAGGGTTACTGCCGCACCACCTCGTCTTCTTCGCTCGCTTTGGCGGCTGGGGCTCTGCGGTAGGAGACAGTCCAGCCGGGCTGTGTGTGGGCCGGTCTGGGTTTGGGTCTGGCTGGGGCCCACAGAGGAGGGGGTGGCCGTGACTCAGTGTCCCTCTCTGCAGCTGGCTCAGCTGCGCTGCGCAGGCCCTTGCCACCACATCCTCTCTTTGGGGTCACTGGAAAGCAGAGCTCAGGCCCGCTCCCTGTGCTTAGTATGGCAGTCCTCTCTTCTCACCCCTAGTCCCCCAACTCCCCGGGCCGAAGCTGCCCGGGGTCTGGCCAACAGCGACAGCCACTGTGGTGGCGGCGGCAGCAGCTGCGACGCGGCGCGTCCTGCCACCCTCCCCCCGCCCCCCCAGCCAGGGGTGTGGGGTGAGGGCCGGCGGGTGGGCGCCGCCTGGCGGGCGGGCGGGCGGGGGCCTGGCAGCGGGGAGGGGGCGCAGGTCACGTGCCAGCAGGCGGGTGGGCGCGTACAGTAGGGCGCCCTGCTACTGTACTGGGGAGTCAGTGCCCTGTTACCGGGTCTCGTCTGTCTCGTCTCTCCCGCAGATCTCGCGAGAGTGGCTGACTGGCTGTGGGGGTTGCGGCGGCAGCAGGCGGAGCCGGGGAGGGAAAGCAGCGGCGGCTGAGGCGACTGAGGCGGCGGCGGGCGGAGCGGCAGGCGGCGGCGGCGC
>NW_024349802.1:11353925-11429910 GCF_902729225.1 Pteropus medius
TTTTAATAGGGTCTTACAGTTTTCATTATATAGGTCCTTCACTTGTTTGGTTAAATTTATTCCTAGGTATTTTATTCTTCTTTGCAATTGCAGAAGGAATTATTTTTTCCACTTCTTTTTCTGACACTTCATTATTAGAGAATAGGAAAGCTATGGATTTTTGAACGTTGATTCTGTATCCAGAGACTTTACTGTATTTGCTTATTGTTTCTAGTAGTGTTCTTGTGGAGTCTTGGATTTTCTATATAGAGAATCATGTCATCTGCAAATAGTGACAATTCGACGTCTTCGTTTCCTGTTTGGATGCCTTTTATATCTTTCTCTTGTCTGATTGTTCTCGCTAGGACCGCCAACGTTACACTGAATAACAGTGGCGATAGTGGACAGCCTTGCCTTGTTCCTGATCTTAGAGGGAAGGTTTTCAGTTTTTCACCATTAAGTATAATGTTGGCTGAGGCTTTGTCATATATGGCCTTTATGGTGTTAAGGTGCTTTCCTTCTATACCGATTTTGTTAAGTGTTTTGATCATAAATGGATGCTGTATCTTGTCGAAGGCTTTTTCTGCATCTATTGATATGATCATGTGATTCTTATTTTTTAATTTGTTGATGTGACGTATCACATTAATCGATTTGCATATGTCGAACCATCCCAGTGCCTCTGGGATGAAGCCCACTTGACCATGGTGTATAATCTTTTTAATATGTTGCTGTATTCGGTCCACTAGTATCTTATTTAGGATTTTTGCATCTGTGTTCACGAGAGATATTGGTCTGTAGTCTTCTTTACCAGGTTTTGGTATCAGAGGAATACTGGCCTCATAAAATGAGGTGGGAAGTTTGCCTCCTATTCGATTTTTTGGAAGAGTTTGAGGAGAATAGGTATTAAATCTTCTTTGAATGTTTGGTAGAATTCACTGGTGAAGCCATCTGGTCCTGGACTTTTACTTTTTGGTAGGTTTTTGATGATTGTTTCAATTTGCATACTGCTGATTGGTCTATTTAGATTTTCCAGTTCTTCTTGATTTAGTCTAGGAAGGTTGTACTGTTCTAAGTACTGGTCCATTTCTTCTAGGTTATTAAATTTGGTGTTATATACTTTTTCATAGTACTCTTGTACGATCCTTTGTATTTCTGCGATGTCAGTCGTAATTTCCCCTCTTTCATCCCTGATTTTGTTTATTTGTGTCCTTTCTCTTTTTTCTTTAGTGGGTCTAGCCAGGGGTTTGTCAATTTTATTAACCTTCTCAAAGAACCAGCTCTTCGTTGCATTTATTTTTTCTATCATTTTCTGTTTTGTTTTCAATTTCACTTATTTCCACTCTAATTTTGATGATTTCTTTCCTTCTGCTGACTTTAGGCCTCATTTGTTTTTCCTTTTCTAATTATTTTTTAATTCCGCCCCCCTACTTCCACCCCTGACCTATGGATGTTGCCATCTCCCCTTAAGAACTGGATCTCTGAAGGCGGGGCATCTCCACCCATGCTTTCGCGGCACACACCCGGGGGCCTGGCGCACCTGGGGTATGGACCGTGGCTCCACTGGGGCTCGAACCCAGGACCTTCTGTGTGTAAAGCAGACGTGCTAACCACTACTCTATGGGAACACCCCCCTTTTCTAATTTTTTAAGATGAAGTGTTAGGTTGTTTATTTGGGCTCGTTCTTGTTTTTGGAGATAGGCCCGTAATGATATGACCTTTCCTCTTATGACCGCTTTTGCTGTGTCCCAAAAGTTTTGATATGTTATACTATCATTATCATTCGGTTCTATGTATCTCTTGATCTCTCTTTTTATTTCTTCTCTGACCTGGTTATTCTTCAGCAGCATGTTGTTTAATCTCCATGTATTTGTGGTTCTTCTTGCTTTCTTTTTGCAGTTGATCTCTAGTTTCAAAGCATTATGATCAGAGAATATGGTTGGTATGATTTCAACCCTCTTATATTTGTTGAGCCTATCTCTGTGTCCCAGTATGTGGTCAATTCTTGAGAATGTTCCACGTGCGCTAGAGAAGAATGTATAAGCAGCTGTTTTGGGATACAAGGCTCTATAGATGTCAATTATGTCCAGTTGGACTAATGTGTCATTTAAGAATGTTATTTCTTTATTGATTTTCTGTTTGGATGATCTGCCCATATCTGACAGTCGGGTATTTAGGTCCCCTACTATGATAGTGTTTTGGTCTTTCTCTCTTTAGTTCTGTTAGTAATTGTTTTACATATTTCAGGGCTCCCTGATTGGAAGTACAGATATTAATAAGTGTATGTCTTCTTGGTGCATGATTCCCCTTATCATTATGAAGTGTCCCTCAGTATCTTTCTTTACCCTTTTTATTTTGAAGTCTATTTCGTCTGATATTAGTACCGCTACTCCCGCTTTTCTCTGAATGCCATTTGCTTGAAATATCATTTTACACCCTTTCGCTTTGAGTCTTTGTAGCTGAGATGTGTCTCCTGGAGGCAGCATATGGTTGGGTTTTGTTTTTCGATCCATTCTGCAACTCTGTACCTTTTCATTGGTGAGTTCAGTCCATTTACATTTAGGGTGATTATTGAAATATGAGGTCTTCTTATAGCCATTTTATCTTTTGCTTTCTGGTAGCTCGGTGTTTCCATTGCTTCCTTGTCCTTGTGTTTCCGTTTTCTTTACTTTGGCTGGCTTTTGTGGGTTTTGCCTCTGGTTCTTCTTGTTTTATGTTATATACTTTGGTTCTAAATCTTTGGTGTGTGGTTACCATTACGAATATGTAAAGGATAGTTATATATATGCAGTCGTCTATTTTCTTCTGCACGTGCCTTATCTCCATTCCCCTTTGCGAATTTGGATCTTTGAATCCCTCCCTTTTCAGTCATTGTTATCTCAATTTGTCCCTATGTATGCGGAATGTTCATAACTATCTTGCTATAGCAATTCTCTTCTTATTATTTAAGCGTATAATGCCCTGTTCTTAGTAAGAGTTGCACTCCTCTGCTTCTATTTGCCTGATAGTCACTTTACTCCTAATTATGTTTTTGTGTGTGTGTGTGTCATTTTGGTTTAGGTGAACTGACCCCTTTCAGTATTTCCTGTAGTGCAGGCCTCATAGTGGAGAATTCCCTCAATTTTTGCATGTCTGGAAAGGTCTTAATTTCTCCTTAATATCTAAAGGAGGGCTTAGCTGGATACATTATTCTTGGCTGGTAGTTCCTTTCATTTAATAGTTTGAATATTTGATTCCATTCCTTTCTGGCTTGTAAGGTTTGCGCTGAGAAGTCCAATAATAATCGAATGGGTTTTCCTTTATAAGTTACCATTTTCTTCTCCCTGGCTGCCCTGAGAATTCTGTCTTTGTCATTGATTTTTGATAATTTTCATACAATGTGTCTTGGCGAAGGCCTTTTTAGGTTGAGATAATTGGGTGTTCTGTTGACTTCTTGAATTCCAAGTTCCAGCTCATTCCTTAGACTTGGGAAAGTCTCATCAACTATTTGTCTGAAAATGCTTTCTAGTCCCTGCTCCTTTTCCTCGCCTTCAATAATGCCCATTATTCTTATGTTTCCTCTCCTGATGGTATCAGCTAGTTCTTGTATTTCTCTTTCATTATTTTTCATTCTTCGGTTTCTCTCTTCTTCTTTCTGATTTATTTCTAGATTTCTGTCTTCGATATCACCGATCCTTTCCTCCATTTGGTCGACTGTATTTCGCAAGCTTGCCATTTCATTTTTCGACTCTTGCAGTGTGTTTTTTATCTCTAGAAGATCTATTCTGTTCTTTTTGAGGGTTTCAATCTCCTTGCTCTGCTCATCTAGTTGTTTTTTCGATTCCTGAAATTGTTGATATGATTCATTTTGGACCTCACTGAGTTTTTCGGAAGTACCATCCTGAAGTCTCTGTCATTTACGTTGCATATTTCTATGTCTGTAAGCTTATTTGCTGGAGATTTTTCTCTTTCTTTCTTAGATGCCTTTTCACCTTGGCTGTTCATGGTGTTTAATCGACTATTTCTCCGCCTGGGCATTAATGGAAGTGTATTCTGCTGTTTTTCCAGAAAGAAGGTTTATTATATAAAGGTCTCTCTTTAGCCTGTTGCAAAGAAGGTGTTTTTCTTTTGGTTTCCAGTAGGTGGCGTCTAAGCCTCTTGGATCTCTGCTTTTATATAAAGTCTTAATAACGTCTTTTTTTTTCTTCTAGATGTTTAATCACGCTCGCTACCCTCAGCCTCAGTTCCTGTCAGTGTTAGTGACAGGTTCAGTAGCATTTGCTCAGATTCCCCTGGGGCTCCACGGCGTACTGTTTTGGAAGGTATGGGGAGAGGGGCCCCCTGGGGTAGGGGTCGGGGCTGTGGCTCAGCCTCGATTTTGCATCCAGGGCCGGTAAAAATCAACCGTTGTTTCTCTGCAGTCCCGTCCCGCTTCTCTATCTTCTGCCCTGATGACTGGGCCTTTTGCCCAGCGTGGGGAGCTCACAGCAGTCCCAGGCAGGGCTGTTCAGGGCAGTTCCCGCACCTTCACCCCTCCCCCTCCTCCTACAGGGAGCTCTGGTGGCCGAGAGAGGCAGTTTCTTTATTTCTCCCAATCCACTGCCCGACACCTGAGGTTCTGACCTGTGATAGCTCTTATGGGCAGATCCCATGCTCAGATGTGCTGGTGTGCGGTTTGGGTGATTTTTATTGAGTTTTAGATCTTCATCTTATTGTTGTTTCAAGGGGAGAGATCTGGGGACGTCTCTCACTCCACCATGTTCCCGCAAAAGTTCGAATGTCTCCATTTTTTAAAATTTATTTATTTTAATTAGTTTCAAGTATACAGTACATTGGTTAGACATCTATATAGTTCATAAAATGATCCCCCCAATTACTCCCTCCCTACCCGGACCCTCCACCTAGCCGACATATTAATGCTAACTGCATTCCCTATGCTGTGCTCCCCATCCCTGTGATCATCCATCAGCTACTAATTTGTACTTCTTTAACCCTTCACCCCATTCTTTCAGTCTTCCAACCCCCTTCCCCTCTGTCCATCACCAAATTGTCCCTATATTTGTGAGTCTGTTTTTGATTAGTTTGTTCTTTTTTATTCCTTAGATTCCTCATATAAGTGAAATCATACAGTGTTTATTTTTCTCTGTCTGACTTAAATATCTTCTAGGTCCATCAAAGCAATATCTTTTTCCATCCCCTTCTTTTTAGTCTGTGTGTGTCTTTTAATATGAAGTGAGTTTCTTGTAGGCAACATGTAGGGGTCTTGTTTCCTATCCATTCATTCACTCTGTCTTTTACTTGGAGTGCTTAATCCTTTCTCTTTCAGGTACTTATTGGTAGGAATGTAGTTGTTACCAGTCTTTATTCCTGTTTTTGATACATGTTTTTTCTTCTTAAAGAAGTCCCTCCAACATTTTCTGTAATACTGCCTTGGTCGTGATAAATTCCTTTCACTTATTTTTGTCTGGGAAGCTCTTTATCTGTCCCTCAACTCTAAACGATAGCCTTGCTGGATAAAGTATTCTTGGTTGTAGATCCTGGGTCTTCATCATGTCGAATATTTGTGCCAAGCTCTTCTGTCCTGCACAGTTTCTTTTGAGAAATCAGCTGCAAGTTCTGTGAGTGTTCTCGTGTAGGTAACTATCTGCTTTTTTCTTGCTGCTTTTAATGTTCTTTTTTTTTTTATTTAACCTTTGGCATTTTAATTATGATGTGTCTTGGTGTAGGCCTCTTTGGATCCCTGGTTTTTGGGATTCTCTGAGCTTCCTTCACTAGGTTAAGGAAGTTTTCCATCATTATTTCTTCAAACAGCTGTTTAACATTTTCTTTTCCTTCAGGTACGCCAATCAGACAGATATTTTGATCCTTAATAGTGTCCTATATGCTCCTTAAATTGTTTTTATAGTCTTGGCATCTTTTTCCTTGCCATTCTGATTGAGCGTTCTTGGCTTTCCTGTGCTGTAGATAGGTCATTTGATCCTTTTCTTTATTCACTTTGTTTATTCCATTTAATATACTTCTCATCTCAGATAATATGTTCTTCACCTCAGACTGGTTCTCTTTTATAATTTCCATTTCCATTTTTATATTTTTTATCTCTTTGCTGAAGTTCTCACTGAATTTATCTACACGTCCCAAAAGTTCATTGAGCATCTTTATAACCAGTGTTTTGAACTCTGCATCTGTTAGATTATTTGACTCTATTATATCTGGATCTCTGTTCTGTTCTGTCATGTGGTTTCTGCTTCTTTGTCTTCTCATTTTGGCTGCTTTTCCATGTCTGTTTCTATGTACTAAGCAAAGCTCCTATCTCCCAGTCTTATTAGTGTGGATTTGTGAAGTAGGTGTCTAGTGGCCCAGTCCTGAGAGGGGTTCAGCTGCAGGCCACATTTAGCCCAAGACTCTACCCCTCCGGGGCCACCTGTTAAGATTCAGCAAGCAGTCAACAGATGCTGTGCTTATAGTTGCCTCAAAAGGCCACATCAGAAACTAAGGCCAGCTGCCACCAGTGTGAGTCCCGGGGCTTCTCAGCAAGGAGCACCTGACTTGCTAAGGATTTACCTGGATGTGGTTTGGGTAGGGCCACCAGTTGGGGAAGGTGGAGATTCAGGGAATCCTCTGGGCAGAGCTGGATAATCCTCTGTTATCCAGTTTGATGACATCTCGGCTATGGTGGCACTGTGTTTGCGCACTAGGAGGTGAGAGGGATCAACAGGGAACAATAGATACCTCCGGCACTTATGTACAAAGCGAATCTCAACTTGGCCCTCACTCCCACAGTGTCTCCCTGTAAGTCCCTGGTGCCCCCTGTGCACAGCTGAATCAGCACTGGTGCTCAGAGCAAACAGATCCATCACCTGCAAAAATCTGCTTGTGGACGCAGCCCCTTTAAGAAGTATCTGCCGCTGCCACAGCCTCCATCTCACTCAGCCGCTGGAGACCAGGCAGCCCCGCAACCTCGCCCCTTCCTACCATCTGCCATTGCAGGGTGATGTATTGGATTTCTCCCTAGTTGTATGGCTTGTTCATCTAGATCCCAGGAGATTTTTCCTTGCTGCTGGCTCTTTGTTTCCGTCACAATTTTGATTTGATCGCCAGAGGGATGAACAGAGCCTCTATCAGCCATTTTTTTTCCTCCTCCAGGATGATTCCATTTTTGAACTTGTCTTCTATATTTACACTGATCCAACTTTCAGTAAATTGAGCTGTTAGATGTCACAGAGGTAATGAGCAGCTGTTGTTATAAGAAAATACAAAGGAATTATTGCCAGATTTCACAAATCTCAGTAAATTTGAGAAAACATCCCAATATATTTACACGTGCTTATTCGGGTACGTAAACTTTTGGCTATAGTATTCATCAATAGAAATGTTTTGCATTATAAAAATAAATGACTCCTATATTATATTCTGTCATCTCCCCTCTTAACTCACTGGAAAATACAGCACATTCTTATTTATGTAAAAACCTAAAAATTTTAACCATATAGTAAATTATGACAGTTTCACTTCTTTTTGCTTTGGATTTTATACTTTGTCTAGATTCTTGAATGAGAGTTTAGATTATTGCTTTGAGATTTTTCCCCTATCCTAATGTATACATTTAGTACTATACATTTCCCTCCTAGCATAATTTTAGTTTGTCCTATAAGTTTTGATATGTTGTATTTTCATTTCATTCAATCCAATACATTTTTAAATTTCCCTCGAGATTCCTTCCTTGACCCATGGGTTATTTAGATCTTTGTTATTTAGTTTCCAAGTGTTTTGGAGATTTTCATCTTATCCTTCCATTATTGATTTCTAGTTTGCTTCCATTGGGGTTATAGATCACCTTTTGTGTCATTTTAATTCTTTTAAATTTATTGAAGTTTGTTATTTGAGCCAGGATATAATCTATCTTGGTATATATTCTATGATCACTTGAAAAGAGTTTAATTCTGCTCTCATTAGGTGAAGTATTCTAAAATGACTGTTAGATCATATTGGTCAATGGTATTGTTGAGTTCTTGATGATTTCTGTCTAGTCCTGTCAACTGTTGAGAGTGAAGTGATGAAGTCTTTAAACTATAGTGGATTTGTCTATTTTCCTTTCAGTTCTATCACTTTTAGCATCACACATTTTACAGCTCTGTAGTTTTATGCATATACATTAAGAATTGCTATGTCTTCTTGGTGAATTGACTCTTTTATCATTATTATAAAATGTTCCTCTCTGTTGCCAGTAATTTTCTTTCTCTGAAATCTACATTATCTGGATATTACTTTGGCTACTCCTGCTTTCTTTTTATTAACGTTTGCATGATACATCTTTCCCCATCCTTTTACTTTCAAATAGCCTGTTATGTTTGAAGTGAGTTTGTTATAAGGTTTATTATAGACTAATGTAATTATTCTTATGTTAGGGCTTAAGTCTGAAATCTCATTTTTTTCTTTTCTTTCTTTCTTTCTTTCTTTCTTTCTTTCTTTCTTTCTTTCTTTCTTTCTTTCTTTCTTGCTTGCTTGCTTGCTTGCTTGCTTCTGTCTTCTTTTTCTCTACCTTCCTATAGGTTACTTGAACATTTTTTTTTAATTCTATTTGATTTACCTATAGTGTTTTTGAGCATTCTGCTTTACATAGCTTTCTTAGTGGCTGCTCTAGGTATTATATTATATATTGATAACTTACCACAGCCTACAGGTGTCATCATTGCACTTCTTTGAAGTACAGAAAGATTACCTCCCTTTACTCTCTCTTATAATATCATAGTCTTAATTATTTCCTCTACGTAGTTGAGAACCACATTGGACAGTGTTATGATTTTTATTTCAACATAATGTAGAAAACCGAAGAGGAAAATAAAACCTATTGCACTCACCCATCTTTTGTTTACTATGTTCTTTCTTCCTTCCTGATGTTCTAAGGTTCCCTTTCCAATCATTTATCTTCTGTTTTGAGAACTTCCTTTAGCTACTCTTTTACTGTAAGTCTGCTGATGGCAAAGTCTCTTAGTTTTCCTTCATTTGAGAATGCCTTGATGTTCCCTTCATTCCTGAAGGATATTTTCACTGGGTATGGAATTCTGGGCTGATACTTCTTTTTTTTTAGTCACTAAAAATATTGTGCCACTTTCTTCTGGCCTCCATAGTTTATGATGGGAAATCTCCTGTGATTTGAATTTTTTTTCCTTTAGGTAAGCTGTCATTTTTCTCTGGCTGATATCAATACTTAGTCTTTGTCTTAATTTTAGAAGTTTGACTACAATGTGTCTCAGTGTGGATTTCTTTGATTTATCCTGTTTGAGATTTGCTCAACTTTTTGAATATTCAGGTTTATATTTTTTGGTTGTTTCTTTGTTTTGCCAAATCTTGAGAGTTTTCAGTTATCCTTTCTTTGAGTACTTTTTCAGTCTTACCTTCTTTCTGGTCTGGATGCCTTTTATTTCTTTTTCTTACCTAATTGTCCTGGCTATGACTTCCAGAACTAAGTTTAATAGAAGTGGCAAGAATGGGCATCTCTACCTTATTTCATATTTTAAAGGAAAAGCTTTCAGTTTTTCATCATTTTGTATGATGTTAGCTATGGGCTTTTCATATATGGCCTTTATTGTGTTGAGGTGAGTTCTTTATATACCCAATTTGTTGAAAGTTTTTATCATTAAAGGTGTTGAATTTTTTCAAATGCTTTCCTGCATTTGTTGGGATGATCATATAATTTTTATCTTTCATTCTATTAATGTAATGTATCACATCATTTGCATATATTGAATCATGCTTGCATCCAGAGATAAATCCCATTTGGTCATGGTATATGATTCTTTTAATATACAGTTAAACTTGGTTTGCTAGTATTTAATTGAGGAGTTTTGCATCTATGTTCATCAGGGATATTGACTTGAAGTTTTTTTTTTCTTGTGGTGTCTTTTTCTGGCTTTGGTATTGAGGTAACGCTGGCTTCCTAAAATTAGTTTGGAAATGTTCTCTCCTATTCTTTGAAAGAATTTAAGAATGATTAGTATTAATTCTTTAACTGTTTGGTAGAATTCACCCCAAAACCATCTGGCCCCGGGCTTTTCTTTGTTGGGAGTTCCCTGTGTTTTGACCTATGATTCTTCCAGGACTAGGGTATCCGCAGCTGATGCTAATTTGTCATCTTGGCAAGAACCAGAATCAATATTATCTTTTCTCTTTTCTATCTTTCCCTCCATTTTCTTCTTCTTGGACTTTTATTGGGCCTATATTAGAGTTTTTCAACTTATCTTTCATGTCTCCTGTGGCAGTTTTAAAACACGGTTCCAATATTTTTGACACCTTTATTCAGGAGGTAGGGCCTATGTCCCTTCTCCTGGAATCTGGTCACTGACCACTTGACTAAAGTCTCGAAAGAATGGTGGAAGATATATTTTCTCTTGGGCCCCAGCCACCATGTTGTAAAGATGCACAGATGTATATGGAGTCCATTCACAAGTATTCTAGTTGACTGCCAGCATCAATTGTGTAAGAGAAGTCACCTTCATATGATACTAGCCCATAACAACAATTTAACCTCCAGTCCTTCAGACTTTCTACCTGAGGCCTTGGACATCGTAGAACATACAATCCATCCACACTGTGCCCAGTAATGAGTCCTTGACCCAAAGAGTTCATGAACATAATAAAATGGCTGTTTTATGCTACTAATTTTGGGGATGGTTTGTCACATAATAGATAACTGTAACATCTCTTACAATTCTTTCATACTTTTTATCTTTTTGTTCTGTGCTATTGATGAAGTTCTCAGTTATATACCAATTACTAATTTGTCCTTCAGTGGCTTCCAGGCTAAATTTTATCCTGTCTGCTGAGGTTTTATTACATGACTATGTTTCTTCAATTTTTAAATTTCTAACAGGCAATATTTATATCTACCTATTTTTGTTTTATTTCAGTCTCTTATTTTTTGTTTCTTTCATAATTTATTGTCTATTTTGTGGGTATTACTCTGGAATTCATCTCTACAAGTATCTTTAAAAGCTTTATTTTAACCCTTTTCCCATTTAGAAAAAAAAGTGCAGCTCGCTGCCAGCATTAATTTATCATCACATGTAGGAATGCTATGTTTTCTAGGATTTAACATTTTCAGATTGAGAATTACTGTATTTTGTAAATAAAAATGCCACTACTAAAAACAGAACACTATAAATAGATATATTTGTTTCCAAAGACTATTGATACACTAGAGTGATGCAAAAATGATAATAAAAGCAAGATATTTTGTGGCAAACATTAGGGGTAAGGTTATGATTAATCCATGAGTTATCTTGGGGTAAACGCTGCAGCTGCAAGTGAGTATTCTCAGGGCAAAAAGGAAATGGGTAAATTGGAAGGGAAGAAGTAAAATTGTCATTATTTGCAGATGACTTACTACTATATAGAGAGAACCTTAAAGATTCCACCAAAAAAACTATTAAAACTGATAAATGAATTCAATAAAGTAGCAGGATACAAATTTAATATACTGAAATAGGTTGCATATTTATACTCCAATATAAACTATCAGAAAGAGAAATTAAGAAGATAATTCCATTTATAATCGCATCAAAAAATAAATACCTAGAAATAAATTTAAGCAAGGAAATAAAAGACGTGTGCTTGGAAAATTATAAGACATTGAAGAAGATATAAATAAATAGAAGCATATACCATGCTCGTGGATAGGAAAAATTAACATCATTAAAATGTCCATACTACTCAAAGCAATCTATATATTTAATGCAATCCCTATCAAAATATCAATGGCATTTATAACAAAAATAAAGCAAATATTTCTAAAATTTATGTGGAACCACAAAAGACCCCGAACGGCCACAACAATCTTGAGAAAGAAGAGCAAAGTTGGAAGTATGACGTTACCTAATATCAAACTATATTACACGGCCATAGTAATCAAAACAGCATGGTACTGGCATAAAAACAGACACATAGATCAATTGAACAGACTAGAGAGCCCAGAACTAAACCCATGCCTATACAATCAATTAATCTATAACAAAGAAGAAAAGAATATATAATGGAATAAAGACAGTCTATTTAATAAATGATCTTGGAAAAACTGAACAGAAACAGGCAAAAAAATGAAACTAGACCACCTTCTTACACCATAAACAAGAATAAACTCAAAATGGATTAAAGACTTAAATGTAAGACCTGAATCCATAAAACTCCTAGAAGGAAACATAGGCAGTAAACTCTCTGACATTGCTCTTAATAATATTTTTTTCTGATATATCTCCTTAGACAAGGGAAACAAAAATAAAAATAAAAATAAATAAACAAATGGTACTATACTGAACTAAAAAGTTTTTTTCACAGCAAAGGAAACCATCAAGAACAAAAAGACGACATACTGAATAGGAGAAGATATTTGCCAATAATACATCTGATAAGGGGCTAATATCCAACATTTATAAAGAACTCATACAACTTAACATCAAAACCCCAAAAATAATTCAATTAAAAAAGGGGCAGAGTGATGTCTGAAACATGGTGGAGTGAGAGACATCCCCAGATCTCTCCCCTTGAAACAACAATAGGCTGAAAATTTTATGAACTATATAGATGTCTAACCAATGTACTGTATACTTGAAACTAATTAAAATAAATAAATTTTAAAAAATGGAGACATTCGAACTTTTGCGGGAACATGGTGGGGTGAGAGACGTCCCCAGATCTCTCCCCTTGAAACAACAATAAGATGAAGATCTAAAACTCAATAAAAATCACCCAAACCGCACACCAGCACATCTGAGCATGGGATCTGCCCATAAGAGCTATCACAGGTCAGAACCTCAGGTGTCGGGCAGTGGATTGGGAGAAATAAAGAAACTGCCTCTCTCGGCCACCAGAGCTCCCTGTAGGAGGAGGGGGAGGGGTGAAGGTGCGGGAACTGCCCTGAACAGCCCTGCCTGGGACTGCTGTGAGCTCCCCACGCTGGGCAAAAGGCCCAGTCATCAGGGCAGAAGATAGAGAAGCGGGACGGGACTGCAGAGAAACAACGGTTGATTTTTACCGGCCCTGGATGCAAAATCGAGGCTGAGCCACAGCCCCGACCCCTACCCCAGGGGGCCCCTCTCCCCATACCTTCCAAAACAGTACGCCGTGGAGCCCCAGGGGAATCTGAGCAAATGCTACTGAACCTGTCACTAACACTGACAGGAACTGAGGCTGAGGGTAGCGAGCGTGATTAAACATCTAGAAGAAAAAAAAAGACGTTATTAAGACTTTATATAAAAGCAGAGATCCAAGAGGCTTAGACGCCACCTACTGGAAACCAAAAGAAAAACACCTTCTTTGCAACAGGCTAAAGAGAGACCTTTATATAATAAACCTTCTTTCTGGAAAAACAGCAGAATACACTTCCATTAATGCCCAGGCGGAGAAATAGTCGATTAAACACCATGAACAGCCAAGGTGAAAAGGCATCTAAGAAAGAAAGAGAAAAATCTCCAGCAAATAAGCTTACAGACATAGAAATATGCAACGTAAATGACAGAGACTTCAGGATGGTACTTCCGAAAAACTCAGTGAGGTCCAAAATGAATCATATCAACAATTTCAGGAATCGAAAAAACAACTAGATGAGCAGAGCAAGGAGATTGAAACCCTCAAAAAGAACAGAATAGATCTTCTAGAGATAAAAAACACACTGCAAGAGTCGAAAAATGAAATGGCAAGCTTGCGAAATACAGTCGACCAAATGGAGGAAAGGATCGGTGATATCGAAGACAGAAATCTAGAAATAAATCAGAAAGAAGAAGAGAGAAACCGAAGAATGAAAAATAATGAAAGAGAAATACAAGAACTAGCTGATACCATCAGGAGAGGAAACATAAGAATAATGGGCATTATTGAAGGCGAGGAAAAGGAGCAGGGACTAGAAAGCATTTTCAGACAAATAGTTGATGAGACTTTCCCAAGTCTAAGGAATGAGCTGGAACTTGGAATTCAAGAAGTCAACAGAACACCCAATTATCTCAACCTAAAAAGGCCTTCGCCAAGACACATTGTATGAAAATTATCAAAAATCAATGACAAAGACAGAATTCTCAGGGCAGCCAGGGAGAAGAAAATGGTAACTTATAAAGGAAAACCCATTCGATTATTATTGGACTTCTCAGCGCAAACCTTACAAGCCAGAAAGGAATGGAATCAAATATTCAAACTATTAAATGAAAGGAACTACCAGCCAAGAATAATGTATCCAGCTAAGCCCTCCTTTAGATATTAAGGAGAAATTAAGACCTTTCCAGACATGCAAAAATTGAGGGAATTCTCCACTATGAGGCCTGCACTACAGGAAATACTGAAAGGGGTCAGTTCACCTAAACCAAAATGACACACACACACACAAAAACATAATTAGGAGTAAAGTGACTATCAGGCAAATAGAAGCAGAGGAGTGCAACTCTTACTAAGAACAGGGCATTATACGCTTAAATAATAAGAAGAGAATTGCTATAGCAAGATAGTTATGAACATTCCGCATACATAGGGACAAATTGAGATAACAATGACTGAAAAGGGAGGGATTCAAAGATCCAAATTCGCAAAGGGGAATGGAGATAAGGCACGTGCAGAAGAAAATAGACGACTGCATATATATAACTATCCTTTACATATTCGTAATGGTAACCACACACCAAAGATTTAGAACCAAAGTATATAACATAAAACAAGAAGAACCAGAGGCAAAACCCACAAAAGCCAGCCAAAGTAAAGAAAACGGAAACACAAGGACAAGGAAGCAATGGAAACACCGAGCTACCAGAAAGCAAAAGATAAAATGGCTATAAGAAGACCTCATATTTCAATAATCACCCTAAATGTAAATGGACTGAACTCACCAATGAAAAGGTACAGAGTTGCAGAATGGATCGAAAAACAAAACCCAACCATATGCTGCCTCCAGGAGACACATCTCAGCTACAAAGACTCAAAGCGAAAGGGTGTAAAATGATATTTCAAGCAAATGGCATTCAGAGAAAAGCGGGAGTAGCGGTACTAATATCAGACGAAATAGACTTCAAAATAAAAAGGGTAAAGAAAGATACTGAGGGACACTTCATAATGATAAGGGGAATCATGCACCAAGAAGACATACACTTATTAATATCTGTACTTCCAATCAGGGAGCCCTGAAATATGTAAAACAATTACTAACAGAACTAAAGAGAGAAAGACCAAAACACTATCATAGTAGGGGACCTAAATACCCGACTGTCAGATATGGGCAGATCATCCAAACAGAAAATCAATAAAGAAATAACATTCTTAAATGACACATTAGTCCAACTGGACATAATTGACATCTATAGAGCCTTGTATCCCAAAACAGCTGCTTATACATTCTTCTCTAGCGCACGTGGAACATTCTCAAGAATTGACCACATACTGGGACACAGAGATAGGCTCAACAAATATAAGAGGGTTGAAATCATACCAACCATATTCTCTGATCATAATGCTTTGAAACTAGAGATCAACTGCAAAAAGAAAGCAAGAAGAACCACAAATACATGGAGATTAAACAACATGCTGCTGAAGAATAACCAGGTCAGAGAAGAAATAAAAAGAGAGATCAAGAGATACATAGAACCGAATGATAATGATAGTATAACATATCAAAACTTTTGGGACACAGCAAAAGCGGTCATAAGAGGAAAGGTCATATCATTACGGGCCTATCTCCAAAAACAAGAACGAGCCCAAATAAACAACCTAACACTTCATCTTAAAAAATTAGAAAAGGGGGGTGTTCCCATAGAGTAGTGGTTAGCACGTCTGCTTTACACACAGAAGGTCCTGGGTTCGAGCCCCAGTGGAGCCACGGTCCATACCCCAGGTGCGCCAGGCCCCCGGGTGTGTGCCGCGAAAGCATGGGTGGAGATGCCCCGCCTTCAGAGATCCAGTTCTTAAGGGGAGATGGCAACATCCATAGGTCAGGGGTGGAAGTAGGGGGGCGGAATTAAAAAATAATTAGAAAAGGAAAAACAAATGAGGCCTAAAGTCAGCAGAAGGAAAGAAATCATCAAAATTAGAGTGGAAATAAGTGAAATTGAAAACAAAACAGAAAATGATAGAAAAAATAAATGCAACGAAGAGCTGGTTCTTTGAGAAGGTTAATAAAATTGACAAACCCCTGGCTAGACCCACTAAAGAAAAAAGAGAAAGGACACAAATAAACAAAATCAGGGATGAAAGAGGGGAAATTACGACTGACATCGCAGAAATACAAAGGATCGTACAAGAGTACTATGAAAAAGTATATAACACCAAATTTAATAACCTAGAAGAAATGGACCAGTACTTAGAACAGTACAACCTTCCTAGACTAAATCAAGAAGAACTGGAAAATCTAAATAGACCAATCAGCAGTATGCAAATTGAAACAATCATCAAAAACCTACCAAAAAGTAAAAGTCCAGGACCAGATGGCTTCACCAGTGAATTCTACCAAACATTCAAAGAAGATTTAATACCTATTCTCCTCAAACTCTTCCAAAAAATCGAATAGGAGGCAAACTTCCCACCTCATTTTATGAGGCCAGTATTCCTCTGATACCAAAACCTGGTAAAGAAGACTACAGACCAATATCTCTCGTGAACACAGATGCAAAAATCCTAAATAAGATACTAGTGGACCGAATACAGCAACATATTAAAAAGATTATACACCATGGTCAAGTGGGCTTCATCCCAGAGGCACTGGGATGGTTCGACATATGCAAATCGATTAATGTGATACGTCACATCAACAAATTAAAAAATAAGAATCACATGATCATATCAATAGATGCAGAAAAAGCCTTCGACAAGATACAGCATCCATTTATGATCAAAACACTTAACAAAATCGGTATAGAAGGAAAGCACCTTAACACCATAAAGGCCATATATGACAAAGCCTCAGCCAACATTATACTTAATGGTGAAAAACTGAAAACCTTCCCTCTAAGATCAGGAACAAGGCAAGGCTGTCCACTATCGCCACTGTTATTCAGTGTAACGTTGGCGGTCCTAGCGAGAACAATCAGACAAGAGAAAGATATAAAAGGCATCCAAACAGGAAACGAAGACGTCGAATTGTCACTATTTGCAGATGACATGATTCTCTATATAGAAAATCCAAGACTCCACAAGAACACTACTAGAAACAATAAGCAAATACAGTAAAGTCTCTGGATACAGAATCAACGTTCAAAAATCCATAGCTTTCCTATTCTCTAATAATGAAGTGTCAGAAAAAGAAGTGGAAAAAATAATTCCTTCTGCAATTGCAAAGAAGAATAAAATACCTAGGAATAAATTTAACCAAACAAGTGAAGGACCTATATAATGAAAACTGTAAGACCCTATTAAAAGAAATCGAAGAAGATACAAAGAAATGGAAAGATATTCCATGTTCTCGGATTGGAAGAATCAACATGGTTAAAATGACCATATGACCTAAAGCATTATACAGATTCCGTGCAATCCCCATCAAAATCCCATCGTCATTTTTTAAAGAAATAGAACAAAAAATCATCAGATTTGTACGGAAGCACAAAAGACCCCGAATTGCCAAAGCCATCCTGAGAAAAAAGAACGAGGCTGGAGGCATCACTCTGCCCAACTTCAAATTATACTACAAAGCGACAGTAATCAAAACGGCATGGTATTGGCAGCAAAACAGACACACGGACCAGTGGAACAGAATCGAGAGTCCAGAAGTAAACCCATATTTATATGGACAAATAATTTTTGACCAAGAAGCCAAAAACATACAGTAGAGAAAGGAAAGCCTCTTCAATAAATGGTGCTGGGAAAACTGGAAAGCCACCTGCGAAAGAATGAAACTAGACTGTTGTCTATCACCACACACCAAAATTAACTCAGAATGGATTAAGGATCTGAAACAATAAAATGCATCGAAGAAAACATAGGAACTAAATAAACTCAAGGACCTTGGACTTAAAGAGGATTTTATGAATTTGACCTCAAAAGCAAAGGGAGTAAAAGCTAAAATAAATGAATGGGACTACATCCAACTAAAAAGCTCCTGCTCAGCAAAAGAAACCATCAACAAGGTAAAGAGACAACCATCCGAATGGGAAAATATATTTGCAAGCAACGCCTCCGATAAGGGCCTAATATCCAAAATATACAAAGAACTCATACAACTCAATAACAACAAACAAGCAAATGATCCAATCGGAAAATGGGCAGAGGACCTGAACAGACACTTCTCCCTAGAGGACAGACAAATGGCCAACAAATATTTGAAAAGATGTTCAACATCGCTAGCTGTTATGGAAATGCAAATCAAAACCACAATGACATACCATCTCATACCTGTTAGAATAACTACAATCAACAGGACAAGTAATAATAAATGCTGGAGAGATTGCAGAGAAAAAGGAACCCTCGTACGCTGCTGGTGGGACTGCAAATTGGTACAGCCACTAGGGAAAACAGTATGGAGGGTCCTCAAAAAACTAAGAATTGATCTACCATATGATCCAGTAATCAATCCCACTACTGTGTATTTACCCCCAAAGACTTGAAAACCCATATCCAAATAGATATTTGCACACCGATGTTCATAGCAGCATTATTCACAGTGGCCAGGACATGGAAGCAACCGAAGTGTCCTACGACAGATGATTGGCTAAAGAAGCTGTGGTACATGTATACAATGGAATATTACTCAGCCATAAGAAGAGATGAAATACTGCCATTTGCGACAACATGGATGGACCTCGAGATAATCATGCTAAGCGAAATAAGCCAGACTGAAAAAGTTAAAAATCACATGATATCACTTATATGTGGGATATAAACCTAAAAGCAACAAATGAACAGGACAAACAAACAGAGACCCATTGAGATGGACTAGTGGTTACCAGAGCGTAAGGGGTGGGGGAGGTGGGGGAGGTAGATGGGATAAAGGGGGTCAAATATAGGGAGGTAGGGGGAGGGTAAAGTGGGTAAAGGGGATCAAATATATGGTAGCTGAAGGAAACTGGACTTTGGGTGGTAAACACACAATAGAATATACAGAAGTCAAATTATAATGTATAATGAAAATTATATAATCGTTTTAACCAATGCTACCCCAATAAACTTAATTTTAAAAAAATGGAATCATTCTTAGATTAAATATGTCTAGACTAGAAAGTTGTCCGTTTGCTTCTGTATTTTTTTTTTTTTGTATGCCTTCCAGAAACAGAGAATCACTAATCCATTCAGGATCTTAGCCTCAGCTCTGACATGTGTGAACTAAGGCAAGCTATTCCCCCTTTTAATTCTCAAATTCCTCAAATTAGGCATACAGAACTAGATGATTTCTAAAGTTCAACCCAATGCTGCCATTATTTGTTCTAGAGTTCTAATGTTTAATAATTATCTAAATCTATGGATTTACAAAATTCTCCAAAATAAGAGTTAAAAACAAATAAATCAAAATTTTGTTTCCTAATGGACTTTTAGTTGAAAAGAACTTAACTTAAAAGACATTTTAACAAGCAAACTGTATCTTCAACCCCATTTCCCATTAAAATCTGATTGAAATAACTGAAAGGATTTTTTTTTACACCTCATATAATTACTTTTTTTTGGGGGGGGTGTGGTGAGAACATTTTAGATCTACTTTCTTAGTAACTTTCAAGTATATAATACTGTATTGTTAGCTATAGTCGCTATGTCATACATTAGATCCCCAGGACTTATTTGTCTTATAACTGGAAGTTTATACACTTTGACCAAAACCTCTCCATTTCCCCCACCTCTAGCACCTGGCAACCACCATTCTACTCTTTGTTTCTATGAGTTTAATGTTTTTTTAGGTTCCACATATAAGTGAGGTCTTTCTCTGTGTGACTTATTTCATTTAGCATAATGCCCTCAAAATCCATCCACATTGTCACAAATAGCAGGCTTTCCTTCTTTGTATGGCTGAGTAATATTCCATTATATAAATAAACCTTTTCTTTATACATTCATCTGTCAATGGACACTTAAGTTTTTCCATGTCTTGGCTATTTTGAATAATACATCAATGAACATGAGGGTGCAGATATCTCTTCGTGATAGTGATTTCATTTCCTTTGACTATATACCCTGAAGTAAGAGTTTTGGATCATATATGGTAGTTCTATTTTTAATTTTTTGAGGAACCTCCATACTATTTTCCATAGTGGCTCCACCAACTTACATTCTCCCCAACAGTGCATGAGGGTTCCCTTTTAAGAGTCATTTAGACTTATATTTGTTTGTAGGAATTAACAGGGCTATGTTGGTTCCTGTTTTCGTAGTATTACCACTAATAATAGCTAGCATTTATGAAACACTATAATGTTCCAGGCACTAGGCTGAACATTTCATAGGCATTATTTCACTTAATCCTCAAAACTTCACGAATAAGATAACATCATTATATTCTTTTTTTTTTTTTTTTCAAATAGGGAAGCTGAAGTTTGGAGAGATTAAGTAACTTTTAAATATAACATATATGAAGTAGCAGAGCCAGGATTCAAATATGAATCTTCCTGACATAAAAGTCTATGCTCTTAATCACCATTTAAAAATAAGTCCTAAATATATTGGTAACAGAACAAACCACTCACTGATGCTTCGGGACTTTAAATTATTAGATATATGAACCAAATTCAACTGAGAAAAAGGACTCATCCTTGGTCTTGAATTGTCACCTCATACAGGGTTCTGTGCTGTTGACTAAGAGACTGCCTTCCACATATGCCATGATATTCCCATCTTTTGAGAAAATCTTATTTCCTGAAAAATCAGAAATACTTCATTTGCAGTAGAAAATAATTTCAATGGGTCTGTACTTTAGTTGGTGCCGTAAAATTCAACTTTGCCCAAACCTCACCATGGCCTCTGGTATTCTTTCCTGATAACCCACTTCTGTTCTTACTTAAATATCCCTTTTGACTACCTCACGGTGCCCGTGCAAATCTCTATCTTAGCACTAAGCACTCACTACAGTAATTGTCACTTTACTTGTGTCACACTTCTAGTCAGGTAACCTCTTGGGAAATAGGCACCAGGCTTTATTCAATTTTATATCTCCAGTGCCTTTCGCGGTGCCTGATTATAATCTCAGACACCTGCCTATGAATTAATAAATTCAATGAATGCGTGGCCAATGACTGGCCTACCTGAAAGGGAAATGCAATTCAAGTTACTCTCAAAAGAAATTGTAGAGCTATGACACTATGATAATAAAATAATTGATATGTCAATAAAACCGTATACTAATTAACAATTGTTTTTGTTCACATTGGCTAAACCAAAATCTGGAGAAATAACTTAATCTATCGGGAGATAAGAATTGTCGCTAGACGACATGATGACGGCCAGCTTTGACAGTTTCTGAGGGAAAGCGGTGTAGATACCAGGTTTTCTGTTCCGACGCCTGGTGGTGCTACAGGCTAAAAAGTAGGAGGAGGAGCCAGCCCTTGGATAGTCAGAGACTCCATCTTAGAAAAGACAAAATCTGAAAGGTTCTGGGGGTTGACACGGCTGGGGAAGCGTCGGCAGCGAGTTCAGATTTTAGACCTTTCTTCAATGAATGGGGACTAGACATAAGTTGATGTTATACCTCTTATAAGACCTCCGAAGTCTTCTTTTATTAAAGACAACGCGCTCAGAGGATAAGCAGGAAATCGGGCGAGAGAAAATCTGGCGGAAAAGGCAAGTGGTGAGTTTTCCTTTTCTTCCTGGGCGTTGGCGCAGGCGGCCCAGGAAGGGGAAAGCTGCTATTTAAAGCCAGAGTTTCTGTACTTCTGGTGCTGGCGGCGGAAAGGGGAACGGGTCTACGCGTCTGCGCAGCAGCGGGAGGACAGGAGAATGCTGGGTGGTTTCCAAGGAGATCAAAGAATATTTTAGATCCAGCCACAGAAAAGCCTTTGCTTCCGAATAGGAAACCAGACCTATAGACGCTCCGCATCTCCAAGTATTAACTATAAAGTCTGTTTTTCGAGAAAAACCTATGAATCTGAGATGGTACCCCTTTGAAAAATTCTTCTGAACGTTCCAGAATGTGCTCTGGGGACGTGGATGAGATTTGGGTGAATTTCTCATCATTGGAAACTACACAGTCAGTTTAACTAATTTCCATTTTCACAATAATGTGTGATGCACTAGTGGGGTAAGTAATTTGCCCATTCGTGCGTGAAATCGCTGGATGAAGAACAACCCAAGGTAAGTTTGACCCTCACAGAAAGGAATGGTAGGTGTCAACACTTGTCCGGGACAAATCGCCATAATCAGTGACAACCCTTCAGATACATGCCCCTCAGCAATCTGGTTGTCAAAGTCTCAGCTGAAGAATTAGTCTCAGTAAATAAGAAATGGCTGGATGAATTCTCCAACCTTTGGATTACTCACCAAACAGTTTAAATACTGCTGATATCTGTGCATTAAACATCCACTGCAAGAAAATTAGGAATTTTATGGCTACGTGGCAAATATTCAGGCAATTCACAGCAAAAATAGTTTCAGAAATATCTTTCTTCATGTGAAGGATGTTGGGTGACAATTCCATAGAACTGGTCATGTTGACATGTATCTGCTGATCTTGAAGTACTTCCAGAAACAGACTTCACCTCTTTAAGGATCATAATCTCAGCACTCTGGAATAAAAAGAAAATGCCTTGACCCATCTTTCCAGAATTTTCTTTGCATTGACTGTTAAACACCTTCTGCCAACCCAATGCAGAACAGAAGGAAGAGAGATACATGCATCTTCATCTTCATCTTCATACATCACTCATCTCCAATGAAATTAGGTTCCTAGAAGCTGAAAACAAGACAATAACTAGAAACAAGTATCATCCTTAGTATTCTTGCGTTTGGGCTCTGGGTAAAAAGTAGAGGAAAATATCTTCTTTCTGAATAACATTAGAGTTGTTCTTTTATGGCTCTAACTTCAGTACTGTTTACTTCTGAAACATAGATGATTGTTAATTTATAGTCAACAAGTACTGATGGCTTAGCTATTTTTATCTTTTTATTTACCTCACAAGTCTGTTCAGAAGCCAGTACCCTCTTTATTGTTAAATACAGTGCATTTTTCTGCTCATACCTAATTTTCTTTGATCTTCCAAAGGTCAGTTACTGCTAAAACTTTGTGTAGACTATCCTTGCAGATATCTTGAAGCTTGATAAGAAAACTCATCCCAGGTCTATACATAAAATGATAGTTTTTATAATTTCCCAGGGGCGGTCAGGCTATTTATTTTAAAGTAATCTTTTGCTTTTCTTGGTATTTCATAAATGATGGCTGATAAGCTGTGATAGTCTGCTTTTCAGCAGGACTGGTCTCCATCTATTAAATTCAAGTAACTATTTGGGATGGTTAATGTTATGTAGTTGCTTATTTGAAAAAAGTCATCTGATGATTTTTGACGACATGACACAAAATCAAATACAGTTATAAAACTACAGATGACTTTTGAACAATGCATGGGTCAGGGGCACTGACCTCCCCCAGTCAAAAATCCCCGTATAACTTCTGACTCCCCCAGAACTTGAGTTGTCCCTTGGTATCTGCAAGAGATTGTTTCTAGGACCCCTGAGATACTAAAATCCAAAGATGCTTAAGTTTCCTGTATAAAATAGTGTAGATCAGTGCATTCAGTTGGCCTTCAGATTCCACAGACTCCCAACCCTGGATCCAAAACAGTACAGGTACTTATTGAGAAAATCTGCACAGTTTAAAACCACATTGTCCAAGGGTCAACTGTACAGGGAAAAAAGTCACTGATAGAAACAAAAAGTCTCTTATTATTTAAGGCATAATCCACTGAGTTGCTGTGTAACTCATTTATTGCAGTGCTAAAGTTTGTATTTGTTAATTTTTACTGTTTTTTAATTTATTAAACATCAAAAATAATTCATTCTTTATCAGTTAATATCTCAGCATCTCCAGTACATTAAAAGGAAATGTCATGTAATTTGGACTGAGAAAACAAGCTGTATATAATCAAATCAGTAGAACCCAATGTCTGGCCATGATTTTTCTTTTCAAGGGAACAGTTTATACTAATAGACTACGATGATACTCCTTAAACAAAAAATGCTAATATTCTTATGCAAGTGTCCTTTTCAAAACCACTAGTTGCATATTTGTATTGGGGTAAGAGAATGAAAAACCTATCATAACTAAATAGTTATATGCTTGGTTAAATGTAAAATATCAAGTGATCTACCAGTCATTACCTTTATAAGGTCTATTTCTGACCTTAATTAAGTTTTGTAGCCTGTGTAAACAGCTGTTTTTAAAAATTTGGATCTTGGGTTTTATGCACCTGGATGCATTGTGTTAAAGACTGAATGTCAATGAATTAAAATATTTTGAATTATTATAATTAATATAAAAGCAATCATCATGAAAAACAAAAATAATATCAACAGAATACAAGCATTGAAAATAAATGCTTGTATTTTCATTGAAAAGAAAAATCATGGCCAGACATTTTGTTTTTCATGGAAAATACAGTTGTTAAGAAAGGGAAACTGATTGTTTGAGTTTTTCAAACCCAATTACAGAAAATAAATAAGAGCTTTAAAAAATGTTATACCATTGTTACATTTAATAAATCATCCATTCCAGTTTTCTGGAAATACAGGGGATAGAAGAACAGGTTAAATGACACCATGAGGAAATAATCAGACAAATTAAATATGTAGGATATCCTATAAGACAACTGGTCTGGGCACTTCAGAAATTCAATAGCATAAAAGACAGGGACTGTTCTAGTTTAAATAGATGTAACACCCAGGACAATCATGAAACTTGGTTAAAGAACAAATTTTCTAAGACATTTCTTATAACAGAATAAGAAAGTAAGTGTGTTTGTAAATGGAACTCAAGAGTGAATATACATTCTTATCAAAGTTGAAGAAAATCAGGGAAGGATAATTAGTGAGATTTCATAGGGACTGGATTTTAGATAACATTCTGGAATTATTATTCATTTTGTTAAGTGTGATAGTTTCATTATGATCATGAGGGATGATGTCCTTATACTTAGGAGATCCCTGCTGAAATATCTAGAGGTGAAGTGTCTGATATCTTCAAGTTACTTCCAAATGGGTCAGCAAAAAAGGGGGTATGTTTGTGTAGAATAAAATCTGTAGATAGGACAAATGTGACAAAATATAGAGAATTTTAAATTTTTTAGTTAAAGTAGAATTATGTTTAGTTCTTTTTAACTTTTTAACTTATATACAGTATATTTGAAATATTTAGTACAAATAAATATTTACTTAATAGACTTTTTTAGAGCAGTTTTAGGATTTACAGAAAATTGAGCAGATACTGTAGAGAGTTTCCATATACTGCTTTCTCCCACTCACAGTTCCCCCTCGTATTAACATCCTGCATTAGTATGGTACATTTATTGTAATTGATGAACCAATATTGGTCCATTATTATTAACCAAAGTCTGTAGTTTACATTAGGGTTCACTCTTTGTGTTGTACATTCTGTGGGTTTTGACAAATGCATAACGTCATGTACCCACCGTTACAGTATCACAAAGAAAAGGTTTAATGCCCCCCGAAGTCCCCTGTGTTTTATCTCTTGATTTTCCTCCCCCTTCTCCCTAGCAACCACTAATATTTTTAATGTATCTGTACTTTTGCCTTTTCAGAATGTCAGGTAGTTGCAATAATAGTGTATGTAGCCTTTTCAGACTGGTTTCTTTCACTAAGCAGTATGCCTTTAAAGTTCATCCTTTTTTTTTTTTTTTTGCTTGAAAACTCATTTCTTTTTATCAAATTTATTTTTTTAAAACACAAAACGACAGAAACTTTACAAACCTAACCACAAACAGCAACATATATACCTTGTTTGGCACCTGATTTACCAAATTATCTATTAAAAGACATTTTTAAAACAGTTGGAAATTTTTCAACATTTGCTGGGTATTTGATATCATGAAGTTATTCACGTTGCTAGATGGAATAATTGAAGTTATGTAGAAAATGCTCTTATCTGTTAGAAAAATAAAAATACATTCACAAGAATTATCCAACTTTATTTGAAGATTTTCATGTGGCTTAAATGCATCAACTTCCAGGGAAATGTAAAGTGGGAGCAGTGCAAGAGAGAAATATGAGTAAAGAGAATATTTTCGTATCCATGAGAATGTTCTCATGTGAATTCTGTGCTTTTCTGGGGCCTCTATACTTTTCTGTCAGCTTGAGTGTGAGGATGGTAACCTAACCACCACCGAGATGCACGCATGCCTTAACTCTGAATAAAAACTGGGAACTGCCCATTCAAAGCCGCCTTTCATCCTGGGACTGGTTTCTCTCTTCCAGTTTCTGAAGTTGATTTTTTTCCAGTTTCAAAAGTGCTGCTTGGATCTGTGAGGAAACTGGAATGGAAATTTGTCTGTTTGCCATGTCGTTATGGATGCAATGAAAAAGTCGTTCGAAATGCAGATAAGACTTCGGCACATCGAGAAATACTACTTGAAAATGTTCCATTTAGACTGCCATCAGTCTGAAAGAAGACTGGGAATTTCTTAAAGTTTTGGAGAAAATAAACACTCGGAAAGGACGCGGGGTGGCGCTGCAGCATTAGAAGTAGAAGGAAGAAAGCGACCAGTCTGCCCTCCGTTAGCCAGACGCTCCGCTAAAAAGGCAAGCAGGAAGGGGAGGCTTTCTAAGGAGGTGACTCCGGGAAATCAGGGCCCTAGGCGTCTCCACTTATCTCGGTATATGGGAGATACGGGGAGATAGAGTCAGCTACAACGGGAACTGGAGCTGGGTCAGGTTTGCTGGGAGACCAGAAGGCGATGGAGGCCGGAGAGGGAAAAGAACGCGTTCTGAAACAAAGGCAAGTCTTGCTATTCTTTGTTTTGCTGGGCATGGCTCAGGCTGGTTCCAAGCCTAGGCACTATTCAGTGGCTGAGGAAATGGAGAGTGGTTCCTTTGTGGCCAATTTGTTAAAAGACCTGGGGCTGGAGGTAGACCAGCTAGCTGCACGGGGTCCCCAGGTCGTTTCCAAAGGGAAAAAAATGCGTTTGCATTTGGATAGGCAGACCGGGGATTTGTTGTTAAATGAGAAACTGGACCGGGAGGAGCTGTGCGGTCCTATCGAACCCTGTGTGCTACCTTTCCAGGTGTTATTTGAAAATCCCCTGCAATTTTTTCAGGCCGAGCTACGTATTAGAGACATAAATGATCATTCCCCGGTTTTCCTAGACAAAGAAATAATTTTGAAAATTTCAGAAAGTATCACTCCGGGAACTGCTTTCCTAATAGAACGTGCCCAGGACTTAGATGCAGGAAGCAACAGTCTCCAAAGTTACACAGTCAGTCCCAATTCCCACTTCCACCTTAAATTACAAGACAGTTCCGACGGCGTAATATTACCACAGCTGGTGCTGAACAAAGCACTGGATCGCGAAGAACAGCCTGAGATCATGTTAACCCTCACTGCGCTGGATGGCGGTACTCCACCCAGGTCTGGCACCGCCTTGGTCCGTATCGAAGTCTTGGACATCAATGATAACTCCCCAGAGTTTGCAGAGCTGCTCTATGAGGTGCAGGTCCCAGAAAACAGCCCCATTGGATCCCAGGTTGCCCTTGTCTCTGCTAGAGATTTAGACATTGGAGCCTATGGAGAAATAACTTATGTATTTTCCCAAGCCTCTGAAGATATTCGCAAAACTTTTCAAATAAATGCAAAATCAGGAGAACTCCTTTTAAGACAGAAACTGGATTTCGAATCCATTCAGAATTATACATTAAATATTCAGGCGACAGATGGTGGGGGTCTTTCTGGAAGTTGTGTGGTGTTTGTCCAAGTGATAGATTTGAATGACAACCCTCCGGAACTGACCATGTCAACACTTATCAAGGAAATCCCAGAAAACTTGCAGGAGACCATAATTGCTGTATTCAGTGTTTCAGATCCTGACTCAGGAGACAACGGAAGGATGGTTTGCTCCACCCAAGATGATCTTCCTTTCTTCCTTAAACCCTCGGTTGAGAATTTTTACACTCTAGTGACAAACAGAGCCCTGGACCGAGAGACAAGATCTGAGTACAACATCACCATCACTGTCACCGATTTGGGGACTCCCAGACTGAAAACAGAACACAACATAACTTTAATGGTCTCCGACGTCAACGACAACGCCCCGGCCTTCACCCAAACCGCCTACACGCTGTTCGTCCGCGAGAACAACAGCCCCGCCCTGCACATCGGCAGCGTCAGCGCCACAGACAGAGACGCGGGCGCCAACGCCCAGGTCACCTACTCGCTGCTGCCGCCCCAGGACCCGCAGCTGCCCCTGGCCTCCCTGGTGTCCATCAACGCGGACAACGGGCAGCTGTTCGCCCTGAGGGCGCTGGATTACGAGGCCCTGCGGGTCTTGGAGTTCGGCGTGGGCGCCGTGGACCACGGCTCCCCGGCGCTGAGCAGCCAGGCGCTGGTGCGCGTGCTGGTGCTGGACGCCAACGACAACTCGCCCTTCGTGCTGTACCCGCTGCAGAACGGCTCTGCGCCCTGCACCGAGCTGGTGCCCAGGGCGGCCGAGCCGGGCTACCTGGTGAGCAAGGTGGTGGCGGTGGACGGCGACTCGGGCCAGAACGCCTGGCTGTCGTACCAGCTGCTCAAGGCCACGGAGCCCGGGCTGTTCAGCGTGTGGGCGCACAACGGCGAGGTGCGCACGGCGCGGCTGCTGAGCGAGCGCGACGCGGCCAAGCACAGGCTGCTGGTGCTGGTCAAGGACAATGGCGAGCCGCCGCTGTCGGCCAGCGTCACGCTGCACGTGCTGCTGGTGGACGGCTTCTCGCAGCCCTACCTGCCGCTCCCGGAAGCGGCTGCCGACGCGGCCCAGGCCGACCCGCTCACCGTCTACCTGGTCATCGCGTTGGCGTCGGTGTCGTCGCTCTTCCTGTTCTCGGTGCTGGCGTTCGTCGCGGTGCGGCTGTGCAAGAAGGGCAGAAGGGCCTCGTTAGGTAGCTGCTCGGTGCCCGAGGGCCACTTTCCGGGCCACCTGGTGGACGTCAGTGGCAGTGGGACCCTGTCCCAGAGCTATCAATATGAGGTGTGTCTGATGGGAGGCTCCGGTACCAGCGATTTCAAGTTCCTCAAACCGATTGTCCCCAAATTTCTTGCTCAGGGTGAGGAGAGGGTTAGTGAGGCAAACTCCAGTTTCAGGGATAGCTTTGAATTCAGTTAAAAATTAGTAAGGGTCTACAGAGCCTAGTGTCACTTAATTTGTGGAAAATCCTTTTTAACTGTCTTTCTCATTTGGGTTGTTTCTTTTTATTTGAAATGTAAATATGCCATTTCAATTCAGTGCATGTTGTTCGTGTTTCTAAATGTGTTGCTTTGTGGTATAATGAATGCAAATTTTCTTTTTTTTAATTGATGATTAGTCTCCCTGTACCTTAATTTGATTTAAAGTATGAAAGTAAATTTTTTTCAGTCTTAATTTTTAAGTTAGAGCACCTTTTTCAGAGCACCTAGTGCGTACGTAATTTTGCAGTCCTACATTTTTAAATGTTTGCTTTTACTACGTGGGATTATTCTTTTTTCTGCCCAGAATATTCGTGCTTGTAATAGTCTCTTAGGCTAGTGTAACTTTTATCCTGTGAAGTCACATTGGGTAAAACCATTAACATAGGTATATTCATGAAAAATGAAGCACTCTCACATTTTTCTAAATATGTACTTCCGTAAAGTATCCATACACGAAAATTATGATTCTTTAGAGATTGTGAGAACCTTGAGTGTTGAAGTCCACAAACCATTCACATTAAAAGTGTTCAATAAATCAACCACTAATATTCTAAAATGTAGTTAAAAACATAGCACATGTCCAGTCATTTTCAAAGATGTGGTAATTCTTCATGCTTTCTATTTCAAAAATTTTTAGACCTCTGCTTATTTTAATCTGTCACTTTTATAAATCACTTTTCATGATTAAACACTATTAACGCTGAGCACTTAATTAAAATCCAAAAGATTTTAGGGAATATATCTTCTTGAACAAATTTTAGAGACTTCAGATGTAGTTTGGTGTTGCATTTTTCAAATTTTTCTGAAGCATGTATAATTCCATTAGAAATAAGCCTGTGGGGAAAGTATTTATCATGGTCTGTCAGGTCATTCCATTTTTTTCCCCGCACTGGCTACTTCTGTTTTCCCCTTTCAGTTTCCTACTTTTCAATGCTTTTTTTTTTTTTTAGGTGCTTGAGTTATGTTTCTCAATAGCTCTTCATTTATTGCATGATTAGCACAATGACTTGAAGATGATAGATTCTTAATAAAATTTTTGACCAATTGAAAGCAGTGTCTTTATTTCACCTGTGATATATATTGATATTTAAATACATTAAAATACAAGATAAAATTTTTGCTATAATTAAGTGCTCTCTGCTATATAATGAATTATATATAAATATAATTTTTGGTTATTCATTGAACTGATCACTGTTATTCAAACTATGCAGTTATCAGTCCCTGGTGTCTCTTTCCTTCAACATATTTTTCCTTTATCTCTTCCTGCTTAATTTGAATCTCCTCTCCTTCCCACTAGCTTGAGGAATACAAATGGGGAAGTTGTGTTTTTAATTTTATAATTTAAATTTCCTTCTAGAATTATCTAAATAATTAATTCAACTGTTTTTTGCAGCTCAATTTCTGATCCAAGGATTAAACCTAAATTTTAATTCATAATGTTCTTCAGCCTGTCTTTAAATTTTATGTTATTTAATGTATATTTGAATGATCTATATGATTTAAATTATAACATAAATTTTAAATGTATTATTTTGAGATTAGCAGTGGTGTAGAGTACAGAGTGGTGTAGAGCACTCTGATTAACCAACTTATCACCTATAGGATCTTGGATCAGTCACATAGTTTCTCTCCCCACAAAATAATAACAGCTATTTTAATAGCTTGCAATTATGATCAAATAAGATAATATAAAAACAGAGAAGTGTATTTGCTATTCTTTTAAGTATTACTAATATTAAGAGGAAAGTTAATAGATGAGATTTCATGTACCATTCCTGATAATTCCTGAAGAAGGTATTTTGAACACATTTGTGTTGTTTCATTTCTGTCTAAAATCTTGCTATAGCTTCCTTTTATTCTTAGAATAAAATCCAAGCACCTGTTATTTGTCCCCAGTTTACCTCTCCAGACTTCTCTTTCCACTTACTCTTGAGACACTAAGTTTTGGATACACTACGCTTCCTTCATTGTCTAGAATAGCTATGCTTTACTAGCCCAGGGCCTTTACATACTGGCTTCTCATATATGGATTTTTTCCCATTTTACAGTATTAGCCTGGGAAACTTTTCATCCTTCATGTTCCAGATTAAATGACACGTCTTTAGGGAAACTTTCTCACCCCCCATTAAGTTAGGTCCCCCTTTTGCTTTCAAGTGCATTCAGTATATATGTAGCACTTTTCACACTTCATTTGAACATCTATTTAAAATCCATTCACCTCATTGTATGGAAAACTGTATAAGATATATATTTCTGCCTTGTTCCCACTATATGCCTAACTTCTACAAACTCAACAAACATCTGTTTCCACAGGTGAAATGCAGTTATGCGGATGAAACAATTAGTACAGTTAGCACAGATGAAACCAATAATTGTAAAATTACTGTGAAATAAGAAAGCTCTGTGTTCCTTGAGTGTGAAATTGTGGAAGGAATGAGGCATTTGTCTCCAGGTATATCCCTGACATGATCTATTGTAATTTATATCACCTTGCACGAGGTCATCTTTTCATAGCATTTTTTTTTTCCGATGGTAAGAGGAACTCGTACACACTTTACAAAATCTGGAAAATAAAAACAAACAAGATAGTGAAACATGTCATCATTTAGAGCAATTTTTTTAAATTATGTGTAATAATTACAGACGCTAGGAGTAGCCCTAGCAGGTGTCCACTTCCCAAAAAACCATATAAATGAGGACTCTACCAGGGACAATCACTTCTTGTAGATGACAGCACATTTAATTTCCCTAGGTTGTGTTTATATAACTCGAATAACACAAGAAACTCCTCCAGTAGCGTCAACTGGGTTTGCTAAGGGGAATAAGCGATTAAAAATATCAAAACAACAAAAAGGAACTCCCCAACAAGAAAAAAAAACAAAAAAAAAACCAAAAAACCCTTCTCCAAGTGTTTGAAAGTGCTAGCGAACGCATGGTGGCGCTGTTGACTAAGAAGGAGAATTAAACGACAGCCACTGTGAGTACTTGTTAACGGCCCGGATCCAATGAGGTAAACTAGGGGTTGTGAGCATGGGCGGATTTTTAAGCAAGCAAATCTGAGTCCTAAAAAGGGATTATTTGCTAGACTTTCTTCAAAGGTTGGGAGGCAAAAGACGGCATTTTCCAGCGACATCGGAGGCTCAGCTTGGCAAAATTTCTTGAAAAGACATGACAGAAAGTGAAATGGAGGCTGGAGGGGAGCGATTTCTTAGACAAAGGCAAGTCCTGTTTTTCTTTGTTTTTCTGGGTGGATCTCTGGCTGGGTCCGAATCGAGACGCTACTCTGTAGCTGAGGAAAAAGAAAGGGGATTTTTAATAACCAACCTAGCAAAGGATCTGGGGCTGAGTGTAGGGGAACTGACGGTGAGAGGGGCCCAAGTTGTGTCCAAAGGAAACAAACAGCATTTTCAGCTCAACCTTCAGACTGGTGATTTGCTCCTGCATGAGAAATTGGACCGGGAGGAGCTATGCGGCCCCACAGAGCCATGTATATTGCATTTTCAGATTTTACTGCAAAACCCTTTGCAATTTATTCCAAATGAGCTCCAGGTCGTAGACGTCAATGACCATTCTCCCGTATTCTTTGAAAATGAAATGCAGCTGAAAATCCTAGAAAGCACTCCACCAGCAACCATTATTCCTTTGGGAAATGCTGAGGACTTGGATGTGGGAAGTAACAGCCTCCAAAATTACACGATCACTCCGAATTCGCATTTCCACGTTCTCACAAACAGTCGTAGGGACGGAAGGAAGTACCCAGAATTAGTGTTGGACCAAGCGCTGGACCGTGAGGAGCAGCCTGAACTCAGTTTAACGCTTATGGCGCTGGATGGCGGGACTCCACCCCGGTCTGGGACCGTCCAGGTCCACATCCTGGTCTTAGACATAAATGACAACGCCCCGGAATTTACACAGTCGCTCTATGAGGTTCAAATTCTAGAGAACAGCCCCATTAACTCTGTTATTGTCACTGTCTCAGCTTCTGATTTAGATACAGGAAATTTTGGAACAATATCATATTCATTTTTTCATGCTTCTGAAGAAATTCGCAAAACTTTTCAACTAAATCCAATTACTGGTGATATCCAGATAGTCAAATATTTGAATTTTGAGACAATTAAGAGTTATGAAGTCGACGTAGAAGCCAAAGATGGTGGAGGCCTGTCGGGAAAATCAACAGTGATAGTTCAAGTGGTCGATGTGAACGACAACTCACCGGAACTGACCTTGTCATCAATTACCAGCCCTATCCCGGAAAACTCGCTAGAGACCGTGGTGGCCGTTTTCAGTGTTTCTGATCTAGATTCTGGAGACAATGGAAGAATGGTGTGTTCCATTGAGAACAATCTGCCCTTCATCCTGAAACCGTCGGTAGAGAATTTTTACACCCTAATGTCGGAAGAAGCTCTGGACAGAGAGACTAGATCCGAGTACAACATCACCATCACCGTCACAGACATGGGGACTCCCAGACTGAAAACCGAGCACAACATAACTGTACTGGTCTCCGATGTCAACGACAACGCCCCGGCCTTCACCCAAACCTCCTACACGCTGTTCGTCCGCGAGAACAACAGCCCCGCCCTGCACATCGGCAGCGTCAGCGCCACAGACAGAGACGCGGGCGCCAACGCCCAGGTCACCTACTCGCTGCTGCCGCCCCAGGACCCGCAGCTGCCCCTGGCCTCCCTGGTGTCCATCAACGCGGACAACGGGCAGCTGTTCGCCCTGAGGGCGCTGGATTACGAGGCCCTGCGGGTCTTGGAGTTCGGCGTGGGCGCCGTGGACCACGGCTCCCCGGCGCTGAGCAGCCAGGCGCTGGTGCGCGTGCTGGTGCTGGACGCCAACGACAACTCGCCCTTCGTGCTGTACCCGCTGCAGAACGGCTCTGCGCCCTGCACCGAGCTGGTGCCCAGGGCGGCCGAGCCGGGCTACCTGGTGAGCAAGGTGGTGGCGGTGGACGGCGACTCGGGCCAGAACGCCTGGCTGTCGTACCAGCTGCTCAAGGCCACGGAGCCCGGGCTGTTCAGCGTGTGGGCGCACAACGGCGAAGTGCGCACGGCGCGGCTGCTGAGCGAGCGCGACGCGGCCAAGCACAGGCTGCTGGTGCTGGTCAAGGACAATGGCGAGCCGCCGCTGTCGGCCAGCGTCACGCTGCACGTGCTGCTGGTGGACGGCTTCTCGCAGCCCTACCTGCCGCTCCCGGAAGCGGCTGCCGACGCAGCCCAGGCCGACCCGCTCACCGTCTACCTGGTCATCGCGCTGGCGTCGGTGTCGTCGCTCTTCCTGTTCTCGGTGCTGGCGTTCATCGCAGTGCGGCTGTGCCGAAGGGGCAAGGCCGCCTCGTTGGGTGGCTGCTCGGTGCCCGAGGGCCACTTTCCGGGCCACCTGGTGGACGTCAGTGGCAGTGAGACCCTGTCCCAGAGCTACCAGTATGAGGTGTGTCTGATGGGAGGTTCAGGTACTAGCGAGTTCAAGTTCCTGAAGCCTATTCTCCCCAATGGTCTGGTTCAAGACACTGAGCATGACTAGCGCAATACTCCAACTGCAAGAGTAGTTTAGGTTTCATTAACAGAAAAATTTAAAAATAGTTGTTTAGCGATGATTTTTTAAAACAAGAATCTTTAGTTGATATAACATTTTGTTATATATTAATTTTACCTTCTCTTTACTTTGTTGATCTTTGCATATTCTCTGCTTTTCATTTGCTTCCTGTCTTAACTGCAGTCTTTTTTATTAACACTGCTTATGTCTATATAATGGCTTTTCTCAAGGAGGAGAGAACCATGGAATAGGTTAGACTTTCTTGCTATAGCAAGCTCAAATTGTTTCAGTTTTTATCATCTGCCAGTGTTGTTTGCAACAAATGCAGTCTTTATGTCTCCTTTTCTTTTTCTAATAAATAAGTAAAAATAAATTCATTATCTTTAATGGTGATTTCAAATAGGTTTATTTTAAGGAACTCACTTCGAATTCTATATCCAAAGCAATGTTGAGAGTTCCAAACCACCAGTCCCGTAAATTATTTTGTTGATATAGTCAGATAATGTTCTTTATAATATTCCTAAAGCAACTTTGTCTATGGTTAATGAAGTTTGTAGATAAGAATGTGTTTTCTTTAAGATGTACCATTTTAAGGTGCCCCATCTTTCTAGGGGTATAGTATCCAAATAAAAGTAATACATTTAATTCCTTTTCTTTTTGACATTTGCAATTAATATTTCAATATCGTATGTACTTAAATTGGCCAAAAGTGGACAAAAATATAGGCTAATAGGGCAAATTACTCTTAGATTTGCTTAAAGTGTATTCATGACTGAGGGGGAAAATTAAATGTAAGGCATTTGGAACAACTGATTGTGCTTTTCTATTTGGCATGAAAATATCGTTGAATAAGGCATCTGGCGGGATAACAATTTAGTAAATTCTGAGATTTAAGTGTTATCAATCTGAGGGCCTTTTTTAATTTCAAGAAAGTACATGTATATATGACCTCTAAATGCCTTATGGTATAAGTGGTGTCCCATCCAATTCTACTTTTTAATTAAAATCGACTTGGCATTTATATATCATTATATGAGGGAAATCTTTTCTTTGTTTCCTGTCTTATTTTCAACTTGACATGATTTAGAATTCTGTATGGTCCTTCTGGGATAAACACTGTTAATTCACATCAGCATTCTTTCTCCTATAGTGTAACTAAAAGAAGATGTACAAGAATAGGAAGTTCTAAAGAGGAGAGAGCAAAATCACTGTAAAAGTCTAAATGAGCCACAAATAAAAATAGGCAACCAAAACATCACATTTTATGGCTATTTTGAGTAAACAGAAAAACTTATTTTTAGGTAACAAAATATTTAATTCCCAATTAGAGAAGCTGATGAGGAAAAAATAAGTTTTCTCATAGACATTTTCTCATTCTCAAAGGCATTTTATTTGAATACTAATGACTAGAAGAAACAGAACTGAAGGTTCTCGGAGATTTTCAAAATTCGCCAAAGAGAAAAGGAATTTAAGATTGATATGCCTTCATACATTATGTATAGTTATAAATGATGTCATTTTATATAACTGAGAACTAAATGCATGAATTCTTAATCAGAGAAAAGACAATATTTCCTTTCATTCATTAAGTATTTTTTATAAATCTTCCTCAGTTCTTAAATATGGCTTCTTTGCAAATGAAGACTTTTAATAAAATGACAGCTCTTCTACACATTCCACTACTTTATTCTAGGAGTCTTTTGCTTCTTAGAGTAAATTTTTATGTTTTAAAGCTGGAAATCTATTAGTCTTAATTTAGAGTTATTTTTATTTCTAATACTCATAATCTTAACCAATGGTTTTCTTGACTGTAGATTTTTTAATTTTAAAGTCACTGCCCTGTTATTTTGGTATTCAACATTGTTGACGAAAAAGTGATATCTGTCTAGTTCTCATTCTTTTATCTATAAACTTCTTTACTCTCTTTTAGAGGTTTTATTTTGATGTTCTGATACTTGGTAGGTCCCAACTTGAGATTCACCCAATATGCTGAATTTTTCTTTGTTTGACTAACTATGGTTTTCTTTTTCAAAATTTCTATTTGGCAGGTTTTCACAATAATTTGTGTTTTTTTTCCCACAATTGCTATTTTCTTCTTTTTTGTTTTAGGAAATTAAGTATTTATACTTTTAAATTCTCTCCATATTGTTCTCAATGAATGCAGAACTTTTTTTCTTTATGAAATCCAACACTTTTTCATGATAAAAACACTCAACAAACTAGGAATAACAGGTTATGTACTCAATTTGATAAAGGGCAACTATAAAACCCAACAGCTAACTTCATATTTAATGATGAAAGACTGAAATCCCTAAGATCAGGAACAAAACAAGACGTCTCCTCTCACCTCATCTGTTTAACGTTGCACTGAAAGTTCTAGTCAGGGCAATTAAGCAAGAAAAATAAATAAAATAATTCATACTGGAAATGAAGAAGTAAAAGTATATTTGCAGAGGATATGATTGTACATAAAGAAAATCCTAAGGAATCCACACATAAAATGAAAACCTACTAAAATTGATAAATGAGTTCATTGAGATTGGAGGATACAAGATCAGAATACAAAAATCAGTTAGTATTTCTGTACATTGGACAACCCAAAAATGAAATGAAAACAATTCCACTTGTGATAACATCAAAAAGAATAAAATACTTAGGAATAAATTTAACAGAATAAGTATAAAATCTGTACACCAAACACTACAAACCAACATTGAAAGAAATTAAAAATTAATGAAGACCTAAGTAAGTAGAAAGTGTTCATGGATTGGGAGATTTGTTAAGATGGTGATACCCTCAAACTGGTGTACATATCCAATGTGATCTCTATCACAATCCCAACCATTTTTTTGCAGAAATTGGCAAATTAACTCTAAAATTTATTATATATGTCACTCTTAATTTTTTTTAACCTAATTGGAAGATAAACCATTTTAAAGGTTCTTAATTGAAAACTCGAAAACTAATATATTTCACTTATGATATCTATGTACCCCAGGGCAAGGCTGAAGTTTGGATCTAAATTATCTAAAATGTCTACCCTCTCCAATTCCACTTAAGCAGATGAGATAATGGATTCTGGAGCCACACTGTAACAGTCTGAATACTAGCTCTGCCATTTCACATGGTGTGTGACTGTGGGAAGGCTATTTAAACTCTGTGTTTCAATTTCTTCATCTATAAAATGTAGATAATAAGAGTGCCTACCTCATAAGGTTGTTTAGGGGATAAAATGAATTACTATACATAAAATGCTTAGAATAGTATCTGGCATATAGTGGCACATATATGTTAATAGTATGTAGGTTTCATTTGCTTTGGATTGACAAAAGAAACTGAAAAAGCTGATTTGCAACATGACTTCTATGTCAGCATATAGGAATAAGTAAATAAAATATAGTTTAAATTTTGTTCTGAACTCTTTAACGTGAATCTAACTAGAACTTAGTTACTGTATTATGAACAATTTGCTCTTTATTTTTTCCAGATTTGTTTTTCATTTATATCTAAAATAATATTCTTTCTTTTGTCCTTTTCAGTATTGTTTTTTATTTTACTTAATGTTGATACATATTATATCTCCTCCGATTTGCCTTAAATGTGAAAGAAAATTCTAAAATGTATGAATATTATTATTGCCATTGCTATATCTCTTACAGGAAGTAATTAATCTAACTGAATCAAGGTAAATTTAATTGAATAGTACTTAGCATGTATATCCCCTCATCTCTCAGAATTCTATATTCAGTTTCAGACATGTTCATGGCTGAATGTATGATCTGACAATAATCTTCATATATAGGTAGAAACAATAACTAAAGTAGATTAATTAATGTATTCAACTGATATTTATTGAATAACTACTATAATCCAGTTTTCTTTCAAAAATAATTTTTTCTAATACTTTCTATTAGAATCTAAGATTATTGACACACTTTAAGAATAATTCATTCAACATGAATTACAAATTATAATTTATTAAGTGAATTAAGTAATTAAATTTAATTATAAGATATTTTAGAAGGGGATATCCCATATGTGCCAAGACAGATGTATTCCATTCAATATACTAATTGTAACCAATAAGCTAGTTAACTGTATCTCAGTTAACTTACTATATCGGGATAATCACAATAGCTGTATACTGTGCTAGAATCCATTTTATAAACAAGTCTCTTCTCTTCATCATATATGAGTACACAAAGCCTGAGGCACCCTTTTCTCACCGATTAAAATGTTTTAAATCAGGTCTTCTTGTTTTCCTCCAAATCATCTGTTCAAAAAATATGATATTTGGGACACAAGGGATGAATGTGTTAAGACTCAAACTCATTATAAAATATAGGTATCTATCTAGTTAAAGAAGCTTAAGCTTAAAGCTTTTATCTTAATGAAATTCTATGATTTTATGCATTTGGTTTTGTCTTGATATTATTCTGATAATAGCCAGTAGAATAATCAAGTCCTATCACCTCCGAGTTTGTTCCTTATCCGTAAAACTTCCTTTCATCTCCTCTCCAGTTCTAAGAATCTGATTCTAACACTATTTGACTACCTTCTAAATTTAATGTGGGTTCACACTGTAAAAGGACATAACAAAGCAAGATGCCTCTTCTTTCAACGGTATTATTATTTGCACACCAGTGTAGGAAAATAGAACCTTTCCTTTGAAACATAGTCTCCTGAGACCATGTGGTACAGAACACCTTAAAAACCTTTTGCATCATTAAATTCCTCACAAACTTGGAAATAAACAGATATAACTATTATGAATTGTAATTTTATAAGAGTTTGTCCCCCCTGGTTAGATTATGCAAAGGGGAAATGGATTTCTTTGAAGTTCCACTGATTAGGGTGTAGGGAGACCAAGATAACCTCTTGTTTTGTGCTCACAATTATTCTGGATCATGCAATGTAATGGTATAACCTTATAAATTATGCAATTCAATGGAATAACAGTTTGTAAAAGTTCTATACCCTTCAAAAAATGGATTACTTTTGGACACTTCCAAAATTTGCTTTGACTTGAGAATATCAATTTCTCAATGAAGACGCAGGGTGGCGCTGCAGGCTAAGATTGTGAATAAGCCCTAAAAAGCTCGCGTATTCCTTCGTTGCAAAACGGAATCAGACACACGGAAGCTTTGCCAGAGTACTGGGTTACCAATGAGTTTGAGCAGCACTATGCTAAATGAATTTAAGATTTAAAGCAACTTTGTGAGGATTCCATCAAACAAAAAATCGGAATTGACAATCTCAAGTCTTTTTGTGGTTGCTGAAAAGATTGGATTTAAGCACCCGGACTCCAACATGGAGACGCTAGAGAGAATTCAACCAAACAGGCAAGTGATGGCCTTTATTATCATGGTGTTCTTGTCTCAGGCTCGCCTGGAGCCTATTCGTTATTCTGTGCTGGAAGAAACAGAGAGCAGCTCCTTTGAAGCCCATCTGGCCAAGGACCTGGGCCTGGGAATTAGGGAACTGGCCGCCAGGTCGGCCCGGGTGGTGTCTGATGATGACAAGCAGCGCTTGCAGCTGGATCGTCAGACTGGAGATTTGCTTTTGAGGGAGAAACTAGACCGGGAAGAGCTATGTGGCCCCATTGAACCGTGTGTACTGCATTTCCAGGTGTTCCTGGAAACGCCAGTACAGTTTTTTGAAGGAGAATTATCAATCCAGGACATAAATGACCACTCCCCAGTATTTCCGACTAAGGAAATGCTCTTGAAAATACCGGAAAACAGTCAACCAGGGACTATTTTTCCTTTGAAATTAGCTCAGGATTTGGATGTGGGCAGTAATGGTCTTCAAAAATACACTATCAGCCCCAATTCTCATTTTCACATTCTTACTCGAAATCATAGCGAGGGTAAGAAATATCCAGATTTGGTACAGGACAAAGTACTGGATCGAGAGGAGCAGTCTGAGTTCAGCTTAACCCTCATGGCACTGGATGGTGGGTCTCCACCTAGGTCTGGCACCATCACCTTGCAAATCCTGATCATGGACGTCAATGACAATGCTCCTGAGTTTGTGCAAACCCCATATGAGGTGCAGGTCCTGGAAAATAGTCCCATAGACTCCCCAGTACTTAGTGTCTTAGCTAGGGATGCAGATGCTGGAAACTTCGGGAGTGTTTCCTATGGCTTCTTCCAAGCATCAGATGAAATTAAACAAACTTTCTCATTAAATGAAGTCACAGGGGAAATTCGACTGACAAAGAAATTGGATTTTGAACAAATTAAATCTTACCATGTGGAAATTGAGGCTACAGATGGAGGAGGCCTTTCTGGGAAAGGCACTGTAGTCATAGAGGTGGTGGATGTGAATGACAATGCCCCTGAACTGACCATGTCTTCACTCACCAGCTTCATCTCAGAAAATGCACCTGAAACCGTAGTCGCGATCTTCCGTATTCGAGACAGAGACTCTGGAGACAATGGAAAAATGATTTGCTCTATTCCAGATTATCTACCATTCATTCTAAAACCGACTTTCAAAAATTTCTATACCCTGGTAACAGAAAGCCCATTGGACAGAGAGACTAGATCCGAGTACAACATCACCATCACCGTCACAGACATGGGGACACCCAGACTGAAAACCGAGCACAACATAACCGTTCTGGTCTCCGACGTCAACGACAACGCCCCGGCCTTCACCCAAACCTCCTACACGCTGTTCGTCCGCGAGAACAACAGCCCCGCCCTGCACATCGGCAGCGTCAGCGCCACAGACAGAGACGCGGGCGCCAACGCCCAGGTCACTTACTCGCTGCTGCCGCCCCAGGACCCGCAGCTGCCCTTGGCCTCCCTGGTGTCCATCAACGCGGACAACGGGCAGCTGTTCGCCCTGAGGGCGCTGGATTACGAGGCCCTGCGGGTCTTGGAGTTCGGCGTGGGCGCCGCGGACCGCGGCTCCCCGGCGCTGAGCAGCCAGGCGCTGGTGCGCGTGCTGGTGCTGGATGCCAACGACAACTCGCCCTTCGTGCTGTACCCGCTGCAGAACGGCTCTGCGCCCTGCACCGAGCTGGTGCCCAGGGCGGCCGAGCCGGGCTACCTGGTGAGCAAGGTGGTGGCGGTGGACGGCGACTCGGGCCAGAACGCCTGGCTGTCGTACCAGCTGCTCAAGGCCACGGAGCCCGGGCTGTTCAGCGTGTGGGCGCACAACGGCGAGGTGCGCACGGCGCGGCTGCTGAGCGAGCGCGACGCGGCCAAGCACAGGCTGCTGGTGCTGGTCAAGGACAATGGCGAGCCGCCGCTGTCGGCCAGCGTCACGCTGCACGTGCTGCTGGTGGACGGCTTCTCGCAGCCCTACCTGCCGCTCCCGGAAGCGGCTGCCGACGCGGCCCAGGCCGACCAGCTCACCGTCTACCTGGTCATCGCGTTGGCGTCGGTGTCGTCGCTCTTCCTGTTCTCGGTGCTGGCGTTCCTCGCGGTGCGGCTGTGCAAGAGGGGCAGAAGGGCCTCGTTGGGTGGCTGCTCGGTGCCCGAGGGCCACTTTCCGGGCCACCTGGTGGACGTCAGTGGCAGTGGAACCCTTTCCCAGAGCTATCAATATGAGGTGTGTCTGACGGGAGACCCTGGGACTGGTGAGTTCAAGTTCCTGAAGCCAATATTCCCCAACCTTTTGGTTCAAGACACTGAGAGAGAAATTAAAGATAACCCCAATTGCAGGAATAGTTTTGTGTTCGGTTAAGTATTGTATTTGGTTAAGTGAGCGTCTCCTTAATTTTGGCAAAACTCTCATTTAAGAAATTGTATTGTTGTCTAATTCTGTATATCTCTATTCCAAACCAATCTATGTCCCTGATTTTGCTAAATTTTTTTCTCTTATTAATATTCATTGGACTTGGCCTTTTTAATTATACTGAATACTGATTATGTATTTTCTCCATATTTGGCTTTATCTTAGTTATTAATCTTTCCATAACTATAAATTACTCAAGTAATGAAAGAAGAATTTTTGTTTAAATCAATTTTTTTAATTAATGTCTTTTTAATGAAAGGTTTTAAAACTTTTATGTAATTTTGCATTTCTATATATTTGTGGTTTTTGTCTTTATTATATAGCTTAATCTTTGCAAGACCAGTGTTTGAAAATCTTTACAGCTACCTAGGCCTTTCTCATTGACTATTCTACCAGGCTATGGCCCCTGAATAACCAACCACGAGCATATAACTTAGCATACTTGTTTCTCTCAAATTGTACATAAACATGCACCTCATTAAAATATTAATGCACTAAAACTGTGACCTCCCATTGTGAGAACCATATATGCTAGAGATTTTTAAATTTATTTGGTTGTTACTTACCTAGCACATTGTAAGTACTCTATAAATACTCACTAATGTTAAATGTTTAAAAACTTCTCATCTATAATTAATAATTAATGAGAAAATCTTATATAATTTAGCATCACTTTCACTAAATAAAACTAAGTCGCTGCTTGGTAAAACCTTTTTAAAATCATCTCAGAACCTTAAATCCTAAATCTTTTTATAAGATTTAAGATGTGGAGGGCATCATATACTTCTTTGTCCTTCGTTTTCTCTATATATAGAAGTTCAAGTGTAGCTTAATGTATGTTTCTCTTGGTTTTTCTGCATCTTCTCCCTACTGTTCAAAGAATCAGATGATTTCTTCTGAATTTCAGTTGTTCTGTTTAAGTCTAATTATCAAGTGATATCGGATTTTCACTTTAATTTACTTTGCAGACTTAGATAGATTTTATCAACAAAATAATGATTTATTTTTGATTTCCAAATTATCTCTTGTTCTTCAATGTAGTTTTCAAGTATTTTGTGTAAGTTTACAATTATGCTGAACTTTCAATTGTAAGAAATAAGCATTATTTTGTTCTTTAGGACATTAAAATAAAAATAGAAATTAAATAAGAAATGAACTTATCTGAATTATAATTGTCTTATGTTGTGTTTAATAAGCAAAATAAGCTGATCATGTGATTTCCACCTAAATTTATGTGAATATGACTATAAGACCACTTAGTTGAACTTTTAGCACAATGTGAGCATTAAAGAGCTTGCTTTATAATCTAAATATTTATTTTGAAATCTCAAGTGTCAGTCTACTAGAAATTACTTGCATTTTTCCCTGAATTATTTTTTATCATAAGGATATAATAAAACAAAAAAGGAGAATGACTTACTGTTTAAGTTATTATTGAAACAGCTTTTTAGCTTTCATCTAATTGAAAAAATTGAAATGAGAAAGTGATAAAAATGAGAACAAAATTAAACACAAACAAATATATATGACATAAATATGGTAGTCAACTTTAATGACTTCTCCATTTATTATTAATTATTTAAATTAAATAGCTTTTATGTATGACAACAAGAAATCTGATTGACATTTTCACCAATATATTTCAACATTATAAAAATGCAAGTTCACTTTTTCTGCTTATGCCAAGAAAGTCCAATTTGTATAATCAAGCAAATGAGACTGGCTAAATAAATAAACAGAACCCATCTTTATGAATTTATGTAGTAAATTTATTAATTACCTGTGTATTACTTTATGAATTATTGTGTATATTCATAAAGCATGGATCATTCCTTATCATCTAGAGATCACCACAAGACTGGTATAGAATAGATCAATATTTTGAAATTCAATGATTAGAATTTAGTAGTAAACATTAGTTGAATAACTTCCACAAAATGCGTACCTTATTAAAAATAGACCAATATATTCTTGCAAAACAAAAATAGAGAATAGAGGCCAAATATCTTAAATAGAGGGATATATAATATTCGATAGTTGGAAGATTTAATGTTGGGAATTATATCAATTCTCCACAATCAATCTATAGATGTAATAAAATCCTAAACAAAATTTCAGCAGATTTCTTTATGAAAATTGACAAACTGAATCTAAAGTTTATATGAAAGTACAAAGGGACTATAATAACCAAAACAGTCTTGAAGAAAAAGAATTAAACTGAAGGACTTACCCGCCAGATAATAATCTCATTATAAAGCTAAAGTAATTAAGACAATATAATACTGCAGGATAAACAGAGAGAAAAATGGGGGCAAAAAAAGAGTCTTAAATAGACCTATAGTTACCTGATTTATTACAAAGTGATATTTTAGTAACAATGGGGAATGGATCACCTTTTCAATAGATGGTGCAAAATCATTTGAATATTTATATAAAAAATAATTTTGACCCTAACCTCATTCATATGAAAAAAAATTCAAAAGTATTATAGCTCTAAATGTGAAAAATGATTAATTTTTTAAAAACCTTATACAAGAATTATTTTCATGACCTTGGGTTATGCAAAGATTTAAAGAGAACACAAAGAATGCTAGCCATAACTATTGAGAAATATTGACAAACTAGTAGACTAAATTAAAGTTTAAGAAGTTTTATTTATCAAAGATACCATAAGAGTTAAATCCCAAACCATAGAGTGAGAGAAGATATTTGCAATACATATTTCTGAAAAACTACATATATCCAGAATATATTAGGAGCTTCTAAAAATGGATAAGAAAAAAAAGGCAAATATCATAAATAGAGAAATAGACAAAAAACTTTCAGGCACTTCACAAGAATGTACCCTAATGGCCAATGAACATGGAAAATATGCTCAATTCAGTTAACTATTGGGGAAATACTGATTAAAATTATAATATGATATCACCACACGCTCACCAGAATGGTTAAAGTTAACAATATCAAATGTTGACAAGGATATGGAGCAACGGGAACTCTCATTCTTTGCTGGTTTTGGTAAAACTGCTTTTGCAATATCTGCTAAAGCTAAACATATGTGCACATCTTAAGGCACAGCAGTCTAACTCCTAGGAATATATTAAACATCATCCACTCATAGACATCAAAGACTTGTGCAAGAACATTCATAGCGGCACTACTCAAAATATCCCCAAACTGGAAAACTCCAATGTTCTTCAAGTGAAGAATGGATAAACAAATTGTAGTATAGTCATAGAATAGTATAAAACAATGAGAAGAAAATAGATTGGAAGAGATGAATTTTAGAAATGTAAAGTGAAAGAAGTCATAACACAGAAGCCAAACACTCTATAACTCCATTTGTATAAAAGTTCAAAAAAAAAAAACAAAAAACAAGTCTGTAAAAATAGAAGTTAGGAGAGTCCTTACCTTTAGCGGGGAGGGTAGTGACCAGACAATGATAGGAGGAGGCTTATAGGGTTTTGGTAACATTTTAGTTTTAATTTAGATTCTGCTTATTGGAGTGAATTTACTTTGTAAAAATTCTTTGAATTGTACACTTATGATTTGTGCCCTTTTCTAATATATGTTATATTTAAAGATAAAAATTATTTTTGGAAAGTTGTAAACTTTTGTAAATATCCATTATCACTTATTTCTTTAATATAACCAAACAAGAAACCCACAAGAAAAAATTTCTTTACATACTCAAAAGGTACTTTTATAAGAAGTACTAATATATCATTTTAGTTCTGAAAGTACTCTTTTACTTAAAGTTAACTCAACAAATATTCATTTAGAGCTTCCAATAATTAAGAACTGGAGATCAGATAAGGAGCACTTCTGTGACTTAAAAGTTTTGATAACACACCAGAGTTATAATTTGGAATGAAATGGCAAATACTATATGCAATAGAAAATAAGGACGCCTGGTGGCGCTGCAGGCTAGGAGTTTGAATGAAAGACTGGCTACCAGGATCGCCATTAAGCTAGAAATCAGAACTCTGACTGCTTCCTAAAAGGAAGCAAATTAGGTAAGATCTAGGGGCAGAGATCTTCAGAGAGAGCATCGTTCTAGTCCAAGTCAGTCAGAAAGATTTAAGTAGGGGTTTTTTAACCAAATCATCTGAGTTGATTGCATACCGAGTTGAAGAAACTGCCACTTCTTGAACAGGGTCTGAACAATGGAGACCGCGCTAGCAAAAACGCCACAGAAAAGGCAAGTTATCTTTCTTGCTTTATTGTTGCTTTTGTGGGAGGCTGGCTCTGAAACAATTAGGTATTCCATGCCAGAAGAAACAGGAAGTGGCTCCTTTGTGGCCAACCTAGCAAAAGACCTGGGGCTCAGGGTGGGAGAACTGGCCCCTCGGGGTGCGCGCATCCATTACAAAGGAAACAAGCAGCTCTTGCAGCTCGATATAAAGACCGGGAGTTTACTTCTATCTGAAAAACTAGACCGGGAGGTGTTATGCGGGGCGACAGATCCATGTATACTGCAATTCCAACTATTACTGGAAAACCCAGTCCAGTTTTTTCAAGCTGATCTTCAGCTCACAGATATAAATGACCATTCCCCAGAGTTCCTAGAAAGGGAAATGCTCCTAAAAATCCCAGAGAGCGTCCAGCCAGGGACTGTGTTTCCTTTGAAGATAGCGCAGGACCTTGACATAGGCAGCAACACTGTTCAGAACTACACAATCAGCCCCAACTCCTATTTTCATGTTGTCGCTCATAATCGCGGAGATGGCAGAAAATACCCAGAATTGGTGCTGGACAAAGCGCTGGATCGGGAGGAACAGCCCGAGCTCAGTTTAACGCTCACGGCACTGGATGGTGGGGCTCCGCCAAGGTCTGGGACGACTACCATTCGCATTGAAGTCGTGGACATCAATGATAACGCCCCTGAGTTTTTACAGTCGCTCTATGAGGTACAGGTCCCAGAGAACAGCCCCTTAAACTCCTTAGTTGTCAGGGTCTCCGCCCGAGATTTAGATGCAGGAACGTATGGGACTGTAGCTTACACTCTATTCCAAGGTGATGAAGTTACTCAACCATTTGTAATAGATGAAATAACAGGGGACATTCGTCTGAAAAAAGCATTGGATTTCGAGACAACTCAATATTATAACGTGGAGATTGCGGCAACTGATGGTGGGGGCCTTTCAGGAAAATGCACTGTAATTATACAGGTGGTGGATGTGAATGACAATGCCCCTGAATTGACCATGTCAACTCTCACCAGCTCTACCCCAGAAAACTCCCCAGAGATTATAGTTGCTGTTTTCAGTGTTTCTGATCCAGACTCTGGGGACAATGGCAAGATGGTTTGCTCCATCCAGAATGATCTCCCTTTTCTCTTGAAACCAACATTCAAGAACTTTTACACCCTGGTAACAGAAAGCCCATTGGACAGAGAGACTAGATCCGAGTACAACATCACCATCACCGTCACCGACTTGGGGACTCCCAGACTGAAAACCGAGCACAACATTACCGTATTGGTCTCCGACGTCAACGACAACGCCCCGGCCTTCACCCAAACCTCCTACACGCTGTTCGTCCGCGAGAACAACAGCCCCGCCCTGCACATCGGCAGCGTCAGCGCCACAGACAGAGACGCGGGCGCCAACGCCCAGGTCACATACTCGCTGCTGCCGCCCCAGGACCCGCAGCTACCCCTGGCCTCCCTGGTGTCCATCAACGCGGACTACGGGCAGCTGTTCGCCCTGAGGGCGCTAGATTACGAGGCCCTGCGGGTCTTGGAGTTCGGCGTGGGCGCGGCAGACCGCGGCTCCCCGGCGCTGAGCAGCCAGGCGCTGGTGCGCGTGCTGGTGCTGGACGCCAACGACAACTCGCCCTTCGTGCTGTACCCGCTGCAGAACGGCTCTGCGCCCTGCACCGAGCTGGTGCCCAGGGCGGCCGAGCCGGGCTACCTGGTGAGCAAGGTGGTGGCGGTGGACGGCGACTCGGGCCAGAACGCCTGGCTGTCGTACCAGCTGCTCAAGGCCACGGAGCCCGGGCTGTTCAGCGTGTGGGCGCACAACGGCGAGGTGCGCACGGCGCGGCTGCTGAGCGAGCGCGACGCGGCCAAGCACAGGCTGCTGGTGCTGGTCAAGGACAATGGCGAGCCGCCGCTATCGGCCAGCGTCACGCTGCACGTGCTGCTGGTGGACGGCTTCTCGCAGCCCTACCTGCCGCTCCCGGAAGCGGCTGCCGACGCGGCCCAGGCCGACCCGCTCACCGTCTACCTGGTCATCGCGTTGGCGTCGGTGTCGTCGCTCTTCCTGTTCTCGGTGCTGGCGTTCATCGCAGTGCGGCTGTGCCGAAGGGGCAAGGCCGCCTCGTTGGGTGGCTGCTCGGTGCCCAAGGGCCACTTTCCGGGCCACCTGGTGGACGTCAGCGGCAGTGGGACCCTTTCCCAGAGCTATCAATATGAGGTGTGTCTGACAGAGGGTTCCAAGTCAAATGAGTTCAAGTTCTTGAAGCCGATTCTCCCCAATCTTCTTCCCCAAAGCACTGGCAAAGAAATGGAGGAAAACGCCACCTTCCGAAATAGCTTTGGATTCAACTAGGGATCTCATCATGATGCAGTGTGTTTTGTCATCCATATCTAATTTCCCCAGATACAGAATTTGACAGCGTCATGGACAATAATTCCACCTTCAGGTATAGCCTGATTTCCCTTTTGTAATGTATTTGTCCATTGCACTTTATCTTGTCCAATTTTAGAAAACTCGATTTTATGCCATTGCATTATTTACATAATGCCATTCCAAAACCATGCATGCTGTTGATTTTCCTGAAATGTTTGCTCCTCTCGTTGGCATTTGATGTGATGACCACCTTAATAAAATAAAATATTAGTTGCTTTTCTCTGTATTCTATTCACTGTGTTTTATCACACTCTAATTATATTGATGCTAAATAACAAAAAATAAAAATATTTTTTCATAATTTTAAATATTATTTTCAAAGGAATACATGCATATGATAACAAATGTAATACGTGAGGAAATAGAATGGAAACAATTTTTTATCTACTCTTCTTTCCTAGCTCTTATCCCCACTAGCAACCTTTAAAAAAAAAAAAAAACAAGCATTTTCATTGAATTATACATACAGGAAAGTGAACAAATTCTTAACATCGGCTCAATGTATTTTCAGAAATTGAGCATATTGGTATCAGCATCTTGATGAAGAATGAAACATTGTTAGCATCCCAGGTACCACACCGATTATCCCTTAAAATCCAGCCCAAATATAACAAATATCATGACTTCTAATACTATAGTTTAGTTTTTCCTGTTTTGAATTATTTAAATGGAATGATAAAATATGAACTGTTTTGTGTATGGCTTCTTTCATTCAACATTATGTTTATGAAACTTATCCATATTGCTTTTAATTTTAGTTCTTCATCTTCATTGCTGTATAGTAGTCAGTGTATAAATATTTCACAATTTATTATCCATCTTACTGTAGATGGATATTTGGGTTGGTGCAAGGTTTGGCTGTTTGAATAATACTGCTATGAACATTCTCATTCATGTCTTTTGGCAAACATGTATATGCATTCTGTTGGGTGTATACCTAGGGGTGGAATTGCTGCTCATTAAGTACATGTTCACTTTCAGTAGATAGTTCCAAATAGTTTTCCAACATGGTTATACCAATTTACACTGCTATCAGCAGTGTCTGGATATACCAGTTCCTCTACACTCTTGCCAACACCTGGTATTGTTTATTTTCTTATTTTATCCCATTCGCTAGCACTTTTAAACCTTTCACTTTCTAGGGTTTTTTTATATATATTCACTTCCTTATCCAAAAAGTGTATGTTTGTAACTTTTTCATAAGCTTTAAACAATTAATTTCCTACTATTATTGTTCAGTACCTAGCACACTTAAACTTCTCTCATCCATCCTTCATATGTAGTTATCTCACTATTTTCCAGTATGGTTTTGTGCAAACAAACCTCCATTTATTGTTCCACTAACAACAGCTTCTTCTGATTTTCTGTATGAAAGAAAAAATATAATTATTTTTTCTGTTACCTGTTTCTCTCTTACACTTTCAAACCTCCCTCAAATGAACTTTTATATAATCAAGGTTGCTGTTTTATAAGTCTTTTCTGCTTTTGTATGATAGGGTACTCTGCCCCCAAGTTTCTGTCTGAGTGGAAATTATGACAGGGTACACTCTGTGAGTCAGTTCAGGGCCAGGGTAAAAATATCAGGCTTTACTTTAAGGTGCATTGTGATGTATGGGCAGGGAACTCTTTTCAGGACATAGCCCTTCATAGGACTGGATGCAAAAGGTTGTATGCTGAGATTCCAAGATTTCCACTAAATGTCTTAGTGCTCTCCAGAAAAATTCCTTTTATTTCTTTAGAAATGAGCATTAAGGTTTTTGAAGGGAGCCTTGAGAGAAAATAACATACGCTGTACTTCTAATAAAATCTGTTTTAAAATGAAAAATAATTTGTAAGCCATATTTAAGGATACCTGCTGGTGCTGCAGTCAAAGAGAGTGAATAAAGGACCCTGGACGCCAGAGATGCCATTAAGCTGGAATCAGAATATCCACTGAAAGAATGAAGCATTTAGGATTGAGCTTGAAATCGCTTTATTTCAGCAAAGAAACTAAACCCAACCAAGATGTTTGTGGTTTTTTACTTCATCAGTTTATTTTGTTATTGACATCCTCAAGGAGGTTTATTCTCAGTAAGGTTAAGCAAACCATGGAAGCTGGTCACAGTGACCTTATTTTTATCCTTCAAGATAGATAGAGGTGCTTTTCAACTATGAAATTATTTCATCTGCTTGGAGTTTAGATTTTATTTAGCTTAATTTGTTTTACCTAGAGTTGAAGTATTTTTAAAAAATATTCTCATTTTAAATCTTCCATTATTTTGACTCTTACCTAAAGCGAATTTTGCTAGAACTCAATTGATTTCACCTCTCAATAGATATGAAATCAACCTGAAATGAATTATGTTCGGTATATTTTGTTTCCTTATATGTGCACCAACCCATTTCATGTACTTTTAGGATATTTAGAGATACATTTTACTATTTCTCTGAGCAGAAACTGGTGAGATAGGAATGGATATAGCCATGATGAATTATCATTGAATTCCATGGTTTCCACTCAAAAGTAATTCACCTTCGCACTACCTTATTTGGTCTATATTTATAGGACCTGGAATCATCCATGTTGTGAGAGGATGGTAGAGGTGAGTCTTAAATATTTGTTTTCTGCATTGCATTATGTTCTTATGACAGGGTAATATATTTAGATCTCGGTTAATTTAGGAAGTAAATTTGATTTTGAAAGTTATAGTAAAATGAACAATACTAATAAAATCATCACCAGTTTTATTCATACAAAAATGAAGTGAAATCCTAAAATGCTTACTTATAACAGACACTTAATTGCTCTTAGTTCTTCTTTTAAATAATTTAATTTAATAAGGTATTTTCATCATAAGTACATCTTGGCCTCAGTTTTCATCATAATAGCCTAATTGTTCCTTTTACTATGCAGGTGTAACCACAAAACAAATTACATCTGTTGTTCATGCCATTTTATGAGTCAAATAATTTAGAGAAATGATTGCTTATTTTACCATCAGTGTTGCTAACCACTTTTACATTTTGCATAGTTTGTTGATGTGTTTGTTGGGACAATTAAATAGTGTACTTTGTGGATTCACAGATTATATGGCTCATCAGAGATAAATTGCACTGGCAAAGCATAAAAGTTGATCATAAGAGGTTTATATTGTCTGAGGGAACGATTTTCAATTAAACATTAGTGTGCATAAAAATCACTTAAAGAGAAAGATTGAAGTTGAGATTTCTGTTAGCACCACCAGAAAATTTGATTCTAGGTCTGGAGGGGAGCCCAGGAATGGGCTTGAGAAAAAAAAAACCCTCAAGACTTCCAAGTAATCCTTTATGCAAGTGGTTCGAACACTTCAATTTGAGAAGCACTGACTGGATCTAAAAGCCTTTAGAATGCTCAGATTTTGTCAATGGTATTGACCTACAAGCTCCTCATGAAGTTATAAATTTGAACGCGTGGTGGCAGTGCAGGCTAAGAGAGTAAATCCAAACTCTGCAGATTCCGTGGACGCCATTTCACCGAGAAACCCAAGAAAAAATACAGAGCACATTTAAGCTAAAGCCAAGATAGAAGTGTTCAGGAAGGCAGTAAGCACCAGACATATTAAAAGAACGAATTCGAAGCAAGAACATTTCGGAAGGTCGACGGTGGATGCAGTGATTGCGAGTCGAAAAGGATTTTTCCTCTGGAATCAGACATAACAATAGAGATGGCACAAACAAAAGCCCATCGCGAGAAAAGGCAAGTGGTGACCTTCATTGTATTGATGGTTTTGTGGGAGGCGTGTTCAGAATCAATTCAGTATTCTGTGTTGGAGGAGACAGAAAGTGGCACATTTGTTGCTAACTTGACAAAAGACCTGGGACTCAGGATGGGAGAGCTGGCTGCGCGGGGAGCCCAGGTTGTTTTCAAGGGAAACAGACAATATTTGCAGCTTGACCCACACACTTATGATTTGCTGCTAAATGAGAAACTTGATCGGGAGGAGCTTTGCGGCTCCAGTGAGCCCTGTGTTCTACCTTTCCAGGTGTTACTGGAAAATCCCTTAAAGTTTTTTCGGGCTGCCTTGCAAGTCAGAGATATAAATGACCACGCCCCGAAGTTCCCGGCCGGAGAAATGCTACTAAAAATATCAGAAATTACTACTCCAGGAAAGATATTTCCGTTGAAAATGGCACAGGATTTAGACGCGGGTAGCAACAGCCTTCAGAGCTACACCATCAGCTCCAATTCTCACTTCCATGTTCTCACTCGCAATCGCAGCGACGGCAGGAAGTACCCTGAGCTGGTGCTGGACAAAGCGCTGGACCATGAGGAGAAGCCCGAACTCAGGCTAACCCTCACGGCTCTGGATGGAGGGTCTCCGCCCCGGTCAGGGACCACGGAGATTCAAATCCAGGTCTTGGATATCAATGACAATGTCCCCGAGTTTACTCAGGAGCTCTATGAGGCGCAAGTCCCTGAAAACGACCCCCTAGGCTCTCTGGTTATCACCGTCTCAGCAAGAGATTTAGATGCAGGATCCTTTGGGGAGGTATCTTATGCCCTATTTCAAGTCGATGACGTTAACCAGCACTTTGAAATAAATGCAATCACAGGAGAAATTCGACTGAGAAAGACATTGGATTTTGAAGAATTCCAATCTTATCACGTGGATGTTGAAGCCACAGATGGCGGAGGACTATCAGGAAAATGCTCTATAATCATTAAGGTCCTGGACGTGAATGACAATGCCCCTGAATTGACTGTGTCATCACTCAACAGCCCCATTCCTGAAAACCTGCCAGAGATGATAGTGGCAGTTTTCAGTGTTTCAGATGCAGACTCTGGGCATAACCAACAGGTTATTTGTTCTATAGATGACAATCTCCCCTTTCTTCTAACACCGTCGGTGGAGAATTTCTACACCTTGGTAACAGAAGGAGCGCTGGACAGAGAAAGCCAAGCTGAGTACAACATCACCATCACCGTCACCGACTTGGGGACTCCCAGACTGAAAACCCAGCACAACATTACCGTATTGGTCTCCGATGTAAACGACAACGCCCCGGCCTTCACCCAAACCTCCTACACGCTGTTCGTCCGCGAGAACAACAGCCCCGCCCTGCACATCGGCAGCGTCAGCGCCACAGACAGAGACGCGGGCGCCAACGCCCAGGTCACCTACTCGCTGCTGCCGCCCCAGGACCCGCAGCTGCCCCTGGCCTCTCTGGTGTCCATCAACGCGGACAACGGGCAGCTGTTCGCCCTGAGGGCGCTGGATTACGAGGCCCTGCGGGTCTTGGAGTTCGGCGTGGGCGCCGCGGACCGCGGCTCCCCGGCGCTGAGCAGCCAGGCGCTGGTGCGCGTGCTGGTGCTGGATGCCAACGACAACTCGCCCTTCGTGCTGTACCCGCTGCAGAACGGCTCTGCGCCCTGCACCGAGCTGGTGCCCAGGGCGGCCGAGCCGGGCTACCTGGTGAGCAAGGTGGTGGCGGTGGACGGCGACTCGGGCCAGAACGCCTGGCTGTCGTACCAGCTGCTCAAGGCCACGGAGCCCGGGCTGTTCAGCGTGTGGGCGCACAACGGCGAAGTGCGCACGGCGCGGCTGCTGAGCGAGCGCGACGCGGCCAAGCACAGGCTGCTGGTGCTGGTCAAGGACAATGGCGAGCCGCCGCTGTCGGCCAGCGTCACGCTGCACGTGCTGCTGGTGGACGGCTTCTCGCAGCCCTACCTGCCGCTCCCGGAAGCGGCTGCCGACGCAGCCCAGGCCGACCCGCTCACCGTCTACCTGGTCATCGCGCTGGCGTCGGTGTCGTCGCTCTTCCTGTTCTCGGTGCTGGCGTTCATCGCAGTGCGGCTGTGCCGAAGGGGCAAGGCCGCCTCGTTGGGTGGCTGCTCGGTGCCCGAGGGCCACTTTCCGGGCCACCTGGTGGATGTCAGCGGCAGTGGGACCCTGTCCCAGAGCTATCAATATGAGGTGTGTCTGATGGGAGACTCAGGTACTAGTGAGTTCAAGTTCCTGAAGCCGATTCTCCCCTACTTCCCTCCTCAGGGCCTTGGGAGGGAGATGGAGGAAAATCCCACCTTGCCGAATAGCTTCCCATTCGGTTAAGTATTGGATTATTCTGCAACTCCTACTTAGTAAGTTTGGAAATCTCCTTTAACTTAAAGTTATATGTTATTTATGGTTGCTTTCTTGATTATTTCACTACTATTTCTTTTGGTGACATCCAAAGAAATTCAGATGCTTTATTTACACAGTATATTATGATTAGTAGTTTTTATATTAGACAATCTGAATAAAAAGTCAATTTTTATTTGCATAATTTTAAATTTTTGAAATTCAATCATCTATTGTTTTTACAAAAAATTATATTCCAACGTCCTAAGATTGTTTTTCTAACTAATGGTAACTGTCATCGCTATTGCTATGAAGAGAAAATTTTAAACGGGAGTGTTCAATATTATTTAATCTGCCCTTATAAGTCTCATTTTGGGGTAACTCCTACAGTGTGATAAAGATAAACCCTAAAGATGGCTAAATACTAAAATAGGAATTTATATGATTTCAGTGTACCCTATATATAATAGTCAATACATAGTTTCTATGAATGTAGACTTTTCAAAAGTATCTACATATTAATTTACAGTTTGTGAGCTTCATGTAAGAATATAATGCTTTTTTTTAAAACACCAGGCCAATTATAAATGTTTAATAAATATTTGCTGAAAGTTATTAACATTCCTATAATGAATTAAAAAATAATTGTCAAGGGTTACAGAAATATTAATATCCTCTCTACACTATAGTACCCTTGCCAATAAGTGAAATTATTAAATATCACTTTTTTACTTTCTTCTAGATAGAAAACACCCTCCACTCATTCTAAACTTTATTACAGATTATAAAATGCTTGAGAGTACATTTTTATTACCTTATCTTTGACCAATTATTTCTAAGTTCAAAGATATTGTTTAAAATCCAAATTATATTTTTCAAACTCCTCCTCCTAGTTTCTCAAGCTTCTATATGTGTGATACCTGCCAAGACCTAAGTAAGTTATTAGTGCCAGGTTATTAGATGATGACAGATTTTCCCTTCTAGTGTTGTATATTAATCATTTATCTTTATTAACCATAAAATCATTTACAATTTAACCCATATTTGTTCTTATATGTGTTGCATATATTTGAAGTATTTTACGAGAAATTCCTCTTCAATTTCCCATTAAAGTCAGACAATTTATACTAAAGTGACAATCGAGTGAAATTTTTATTTTTATCATTAATTAAAATGGAAGTGGGCTTAACTAAATTATATTTGGCTGTGTTTTGTGTCCAAATAAGTGAACTGTCATGGCTCTTTGTCATGGATGGTTACCAATAGATTCAATGAGTGTAGGGAATACTTATTCTGTTTTATTCCTAGATTTTTAACCTGTCCTCCTTGGAATAATAGCATTCTTCTTTGGTAGAAGCAGCTTGTTTTGCTATTATCACTCCAACCACATGACTTTTGTTGGTGTGGTGGTGTTTTTCAAACCCCTTCTCCATAGTCCCAGAAAATGTACACTCGGATGGGCCCCTATCCATTGCTGCAAGGTCAAAACCCTTTCCTAGAAAGTATATCTTTGACTTCATTGACTTTATTGTCTTCTTCATGTTTGTAGCAAGACATTGCCCGAATTCTGAGCTCCTATTGACTTCTAATAAAACAAATGGCAATTTCCTCTCAACTTTACTGGGCTACGCACACAATGAATTTATGAAGAAAAAAAATTCCCAAAGGCTATGTAGCCCAGAGACTGACAAGAAGTCATATTTTTTTCAGGAGTAATAGGTCTATTTCAATTTGGGAGTAGAAAATGTATTTAAAGTTCGTAACTTCTAACACAATAGAACAAATTATGATTTTTGTGATTAAATGTAAGCTCCTCGAGAGCAAGAATTTTTGTGTTTAATTTACCATCTTATATCCAGAAACTAGAAAATTTTCTGCACAAATACTTATTAAATGACTAGATAAATTTGTCTCCAGCTGAGTTTTGTATACTGAACTTGTATCTTTTAAAAGAAGATGAATATAGATATAGATAAATAGGTATTACTTTGCTCTCAAAACTATTGTTAGCTCCCTGGAGAAGACTGCACAAAAGATACTCCACGACCCAAAAGGCATTCAATGCGTTTTCGCTATTACATTACGCTTTAAAATGAAAATTACCTGAAGTTGTAAAGCAGAACGCTTGGTGGCGCTGCAGGATAAGAGTGAAAAAATGTCTCATGACTTTGAGACTCCATAAAGCTGAGCAGTGTCTGGCAGCACACAAAGGAAACATTTTACACCACCGGGGATAGAAGATTTCAGAGAGGCAGCTGTCTCCATGTCAGTCCATGTTAAGAACTAACTCAAGATTATTAAGCCAAGATTGCAGAGTTGGCTGCAAAGCAATTATTTTGTGATTTAATACTGGATCTTTTGCACCTGGAGGAAGGATGGAGACACAGCTACCCAAAGCGCCCCAGAAAAGGCAAGTGACCGCCATTATCATTCTATTACTATCGTGGGAGGCGGGCGGTGCGACCATTAAGTATTCTGTTCCAGAAGAGAAGGATAGTGGTTCTTTTGTGGCCAACCTAGCAAAAGATTTGGGGCTGGACTTAGGGGAGCTGGCCATGAGGGGCGCCCAGATTCTTTCCAAAGGGACCAAACAGCATTTGCAGCTCGAGCAGAAGAGTGGGAATTTACTCCTAGAAGAAAAAATGGACCGGGAAGAGTTGTGTGGTGACACAGAGCGATGTATACTGCATTTCCAGGTGTTACTGAAAAACCCAGTGCAGTTTATTCAAGGTGAACTACAGCTCCAAGATGTAAATGACCATGCCCCAGAATTCCTGGAAAAGGAAATCCTTCTAAAGATCTCAGAAAGCAGCCATCCGGGGACTGCATTTCCTTTGAAAATAGCTCAGGATTTAGACGTGGGCAGCAACACAGTTCAGAACTACACAATTAGCTCCAACTCCCATTTCCATCTTTTTACTCGTAATCGCAGCGATGGCAGGAAATACCCGGAACTGGTGCTGGACAAAGAGCTGGACCGAGAGGAGGAGCCAGAGCTCAGGTTAACCCTCACGGCGCTGGATGGCGGGTCACCGCCCAGGACTGGGACATCCCAGGTTATCATTGTAGTCCTGGACATAAATGACAATGCCCCTGAATTTGATCAGTTGCTCTATGAGGTTCAGGTATTAGAAAACAGCCCTGTAGGCTCCCTTGTCATCACTGTCTCTGCTAGAGATTTAGATGCTGGAACTCATGGAGAGCTCTCCTACTCATTTTTCCAATCCTCAAATCAAGTCATTCAGGTGTTTGAAATAAACGCAATCACAGGAGAAATTCGATTAAAAAGAATGTTGGATTTTGAGGAAATTCAATCTTATCGAATGGAAATTGAGGCCTCAGATGGTGGGGGTCTTTCAGGAACCTGCACTGTAGTCATAGAAGTAATGGATGTAAACGACAACGTCCCGGAACTGACCATGTCATTACTCATCAGTGATATCCCAGAAAACGCACGTGACACTGTGGTTGCTATTTTCGGAATTTCAGATCCAGACTCTGGGGACAATGGCAAAATGATGTGTTCCATCCAAGATCATCTCCCCTTTCTTCTGAAACTTACCGTAGAAAATTTCTACACCTTGGTAACAGAAGGAGTGCTGGACAGAGAGACAAGATCCGAGTACAACATCACCATCACCGTCACCGACTTAGGGACTCCCAGACTGAAAACCCAGCACAACATTACCGTATTGGTCTCCGACGTCAACGACAACGCCCCGGCCTTCACCCAAACCTCCTACACGCTGTTCGTCCGCGAGAACAACAGCCCCGCCCTGCACATCGGCAGCGTCAGCGCCACAGACAGAGACGCGGGCGCCAACGCCCAGGTCACCTACTCGCTGCTGCCGCCCCAGGACCCGCAGCTGCCCCTGGCCTCCCTGGTGTCCATCAACGCGGACAACGGGCAGCTGTTCGCCCTGAGGGCGCTGGATTACGAGGCCCTGCGGGTCTTGGAGTTCGGCGTGGGCGCCGCGGACCGCGGCTCCCCGGCGCTGAGCAGCCGGGCGCTGGTGCGCGTGCTGGTGCTGGACGCCAACGACAACTCGCCCTTCGTGCTGTACCCGCTGCAGAACGGCTCTGCGCCCTGCACCGAGCTGGTGCCCAGGGCGGCCGAGCCGGGCTACCTGGTGAGCAAGGTGGTGGCGGTGGACGGCGACTCGGGCCAGAACGCCTGGCTGTCGTACCAGCTGCTCAAGGCCACGGAGCCCGGGCTGTTCAGCGTGTGGGCGCACAACGGCGAGGTGCGCACGGCGCGGCTGCTGAGCGAGCGCGACGCGGCCAAGCACAGGCTGCTGGTGCTGGTCAAGGACAATGGCGAGCCGCCGCTATCGGCCAGCGTCACGCTGCACGTGCTGCTGGTGGACGGCTTCTCGCAGCCCTACCTGCCGCTCCCGGAAGCGGCTGCCGACGCGGCCCAGGCCGACCCGCTCACGGTCTACCTGGTCATCGCGCTGGCGTCGGTGTCGTCGCTCTTCCTGTTCTCGGTGCTGGCGTTCATCGCAGTGCGGCTGTGCAGGAGGAATAGGGCCGCCTGGGTGGGTGGCTGCTCGGTGCCCGAGGGCCACTTTCCAGGCCACCTGGTGGACGTCAGCGGCACGGGGACCCTGTCCCAGAGCTACCAGTATGAAGTTTGTCTGATGGGAGGCTCAGGTACTAATGAGTTCAAGTTCCTGAGGCCGATTATCTCTAATCTGCATTCCCAGAGCTCAGGGAGGAAAGTGGAAGAATATCCTTCTTTTCAGAATGAATTGGGTTTCTGATAAAGAATGAAAAATAAATGCAAGTATTGTGTCTATGAATACATTCATAAGAGATTTATCCTGAGTTACCTCTAGAGGAGTGCTTTCACATTGTTTAAAGTATTCTTAAAGTCACAGAAAAAAATTCTTTACACAGAAGAGGATCCAACTTTAGCCCTAATACTTCTCCAGGAAGCATGTGATGTGTCTATTTTATATCTAACAATCGTGTATTGTGTGCAGTCTTTAACGTGATGAATTTTGTTTGAGATGTTGTAAATTGCTTTTCGTTGTCTTCAAACTTTTATTTTCTGAGTTGATTTCAGTGCTGTAGAAGTATACCTATGCTAAGTTTTAGAAACACAGATTATAGAGTATCTTTTAAAGCTTTTTAAAAAGTAATTACTATGCATCATACACTATTTTAACACTTTTAAATATTCATATTACTGTTCAGTCTTTTCTATATTTGGAAAATATATATATGTATTTGGAAAAATATATATATATATATACTGGTTTTATTTTCTTATAAACCAATAGCCCAGATTGGATCAATTATTTGACTATTATTATTAAAGCTCTGATCTAACCAAATCTTAAGTTTAAAAAATTGGAAGATCAATTTGTGTTTTCTCCTTGTTATCTGAACATATGATCGTTCTTTCACAGAAAAGATTAATGACCCTTAATAGAAATGTTACATAATTTTAATTGCTTCATTAGTTTATTATTTTCCTCACATTGCAGTAATTTTTCTATAGTAGTCTTTACCTACTTTTTAAACACATTTTCCTCCTTTAATTTGAAAGTTTATTTTTAAAGTTTCTTATTCAATACACTACAGTGATGTCTTGTGAAAGTATTTTCAAAAGAATAGTTTTAAATAGGTACTATTAAGGAGAAACAAATTATCATTAAATTACTTAGATATTCTGGGAAGTTGAGGAGGACTTTGTTATAATAATCTGTAACTGCTTTTTTTGTTAACATTATCCAGGTAATTTTTGCATAGCTGTATTCTGAATATATTATAAACTAATGCTGGTAACTCTCAAAATAGTACTATTACCGTGCATTACTAATGGGATACAGTCTAAAGACAAAAAAAAATCCCTCAAGATAACCTTAAGTTGTTTTTATAGTGTCAGAATAAACTTATCCAGTTTTTCCAGCAAATGGATGACATGGAAAAAGAGAGGAGGGAATTTTACACAATGAAATAAATTAAGAGACATACCAACAAATGCAATGTGTGGTGCATCTTGTTTGAATCAAGATTCAAACAACCATAACAACTGTGAAAGAATTGGAGATATTTGAATATAGATGGATGTTAAATAATATTAACCTAATTTCTTAAGCATGGTATGGCATTGTGGTTGTTTTTAGGTCATTAAAAGTTAGAGGTATATAATGAACTATTTATGGGTGAAATTTAGTTCATCTGAGATTTGAAAATGTTAGAGAGATCAACAATTATGGCAAAATATTCATAATTGTTGAAGTTAGTTATGAGTACCTGGGGCATCATCATACTTATCTCCTTAAAGGGGTTTGAAATTTTTCGAAATAAAAGGTGTTTAAAAATTGACGGTGTAAGAAGAGAAGTGGAGTTAACAAAAATAGGACATCCTTCTAAATACAGAATCACCACTGCCGTAACAGATTATACCTCTATTAGACAAAATTTCCAGTCTTTCTTTGTTCTGTCATTTTACAAGTCAACTTATACCTTAGATAAATAATTCTGCTCATGCATTCTTCTACCACATGAATATTGAAGGTTTTTCTAGTCATGGAAATGGACTCATGCAAACTCAGCTATCTGGTGGCACCAAATTACATGCCTGGGGTGTGTATGTGTGCGCGCGCGCGCGTGTGTGTGTGTGTTTATAAGATTAGTCTGTTTCTGCCTCAGTTTCCTCATCTGTATGGGGAGAACTCAGCAGTCCTATGTAGTAGATACTATTATAACTCCATCTTACAGATGAGTAAACTGAGGCAGAGTTTAAATAATTTGTCCAAGATGCATAGCTACTAATTATTCTCATAGCTCATGGCAATAAAAGTATATAATTCTGAAACTTTTCTATGTTAGTCCAATTATGTATTTACATTTTTTTCCTGCATATATTCTTTCTTTTCTGCCAATCTGATACATAAATAGTTTTTTGCTCCAAACTCAATTAACCTTATTAAAAGTAGAAAGTCCCTACTAATGTCATTTCTCTTGTGAGGCCCTCAGACGATTGTCTGCACTCATAAGGTCTGGCGATAGTAAGTGCAGTGTTGTAACCTGTACAATATAGGAAAGAGAACTAGTGCATCCATTTTCATCCCAAAAGATGTAAGATCCTGTGAGGACGCGCGGTGGCGCTGCAGGATAAGAAGGTACAAACTGGAACCACAGCTGCGCCTCCATTACCAGGCAAAACTTAACGGCAGAGCCTGGAAGCCCACGACAAGCTTGGGTGCCACAAAAGGACGACCGGGTCCTCTAAAAAGGACTACTCAGAGGAATATTCTGAGGTATCTTGTGGAATTATCACAGCTCAGACACTGAATTCTTTACAGCTCAGCGGAACCAGCTGAGATTGTACCAAACAAGAACAATGGAGGCCAGCAGGAAGCTCATTTGCAGACAAAGGCAAGTCCTTTTCTTCTTTTTCTTCTTGGGCTTATCTCAGGCGGGCACTGAACCTAGGCGCTATTCTGTGGTGGAGGAAACTGAGGGGAGCTCGTTTGTAACCAGTTTAGCAAAGGACCTGGGTCTGGAGCAGGGGGAACTATCCAAGCGGGGGCCTAGGGTCATTTCCAAAGGGAACAAACTGCATTTGCAGCTCGATCAGGAGACCGGGGACTTGTTGCTAAATGAGAAACTGGACCGCGAGGAATTGTGCGGTCACACAGAGCCCTGTGTGCTGCGTTTCCAGGTGTTGCTAGAGAATCCCTTAGAGTTTTTTCAAGCTGAGCTACAAGTAATAGACATAAATGACCACGCTCCGGTGTTCATGGACAGAGAGATGTTGCTGAAAATATCAGAGAGCAGTCCGCCTGGGACGGCATTTCCTTTGAAGAACGCTCGGGACGTGGATGTAGGACGAAATAATATTGAGAGCTATATAATCAGCCCCAACTCCTATTTTCGAGTCCATACCCGCCAACGCAGCGATGGCAGTAAATATCCCGAGCTGGTGCTGGACAAAGTGCTGGATCGCGAGTCGGAACCTGAGCTCAGGTTAACCCTCAGCGCTCAGGATGGCGGCTCTCCACCACGTTCTGGCACCGCTCAGGTCTACATTGAAGTCGTGGACATCAACGATAATGCTCCCAAATTTGAGCAGCCTTTCTATAGAGTGCAGATCCCTGAGGACAGTCCCATAGGCTTCCTGGTTGTCACGGTCTCTGCTACCGATATAGACATAGGAGTCAACGGAGAGATTTCCTATTCGCTTTTCCAGGCTTCAGAAGAGATTAGCAAAACCTTTGAGCTTAATCCCATGACAGGAGACATTCGATTGAAAAAACATCTTGATTTCGAAACAATTCAGTCCTATGAGATCAATATTGAGGCCAGAGATACTGGAAGCTTGTCTGGAAAATGCACGGTTCTGACTCAAGTTTTGGATGTGAACGACAATGCCCCAGAAGTAACCATGTCCGCACTTACCAGACAGATCCCTGAGAACTCACCTGAGACTGTGGTTGCAGTTTTCAGTGTTTCGGATCTTGATTCAGAAGAAAACGGGAAAATAAGTTGCTCCATCCAAGACGATCTACCCTTTTCTCTAAAATCTTCCTTGGAAAACTTTTACACCCTAGTAACAGAGAAGCCACTGGACAGAGAGGCCAGAGCCGAGTACAACATCACCATCACCGTCACCGACTTGGGGACACCCAGACTGAAAACCGAGCACAACATTACCGTAATGGTCTCTGACGTCAACGACAACGCCCCGGCCTTCACCCAAACCTCCTACACGCTGTTCGTCCGCGAGAACAACAGCCCCGCCCTGCACATCGGCAGCGTCAGCGCCACAGACAGAGACGCGGGCGCCAACGCCCAGGTCACCTACTCGCTGCTGCCGCCCCAGGACCCGCAGCTGCCCCTGGCCTCTCTGGTGTCCATCAACGCGGACAACGGGCAGCTGTTCGCCCTGAGGGCGCTGGATTACGAGGCCCTGCGGGTCTTGGAGTTCGGCGTGGGCGCCGCGGACCGCGGCTCCCCGGCGCTGAGCAGCCAGGCGCTGGTGCGCGTGCTGGTGCTGGATGCCAACGACAACTCGCCCTTCGTGCTGTACCCGCTGCAGAACGGCTCTGCGCCCTGCACCGAGCTGGTGCCCAGGGCGGCCGAGCCGGGCTACCTGGTGAGCAAGGTGGTGGCGGTGGACGGCGACTCGGGCCAGAACGCCTGGCTGTCGTACCAGCTGCTCAAGGCCACGGAGCCCGGGCTGTTCAGCGTGTGGGCGCACAACGGCGAGGTGCGCACGGCGCGGCTGCTGAGCGAGCGCGACGCGGCCAAGCACAGGCTGCTGGTGCTGGTCAAGGACAATGGCGAGCCGCCGCTGTCGGCCAGCGTCACGCTGCACGTGCTGCTGGTGGACGGCTTCTCGCAGCCCTACCTGCCGCTCCCGGAAGCGGCTGCCGACGCGGCCCAGGCCGACCCGCTCACCGTCTACCTGGTCATCGCGCTGGCGTCGGTGTCGTCGCTCTTCCTGTTCTCGGTGCTGGCGTTCATCGCGGTGAAGTTGTGCAGGAGGGGCAGGGCCGCCTGGGTGGGTGGCTGCTCGGTGCCTGAGGGCCACTTCCCGGGCCACCTGGTGGACGTCAGCGGCACGGGGACCCTGTCCCAGAGCTACAAGTATGAAGTGTATCTGAGGGGAGGCTCAGGGACCAGCGAGTTGAAGTTTCTGAAGCCTATCGTGCCCAATTCCCAAGGCAATTACCTTGCGTCAGAAATAGAAGAAAACCCCAGCTTTAGAAATGACTTTAGTCTCAGTATTCAGGGACAATAATTCTTTATCATATTCCAAATATTTAAAATTGATTAGTTCAAGGTGATGGATTTTCAGTCAATATATTATGAATTTTTCAATTACACTAAACTTGCTGGAAATTTTCTGATATTCCATCATTTTAAAGAATGGTATTTTGTTTGTTTTTCCATTAGTATAACAAGATGAATGGTCCTTAGTTTTGCCTCTCAAAAGACTGATGAAATCAATAGTTCAAATGCTGAATCTGGAATAGCTTATGAATTATTAGAGGAAAAACAGTTAAAAGTTAATTCTATATAAGTGATTAAATTTCCTTGAACTTTTAAATTTTTCATTAGTTTTTAAACCATTAGGTATATAAGAGCAGTAATACATTAACACTTATGGGGAAGTATGCCTAACCAGGAAGGAAAGAGAACTGGTACCATGAGAATTTGGGTCTTGCTTTATTCTGTTCTCATAGCAGTTATCTTTGCTATTGTTTTCTCTTAAAATGTTATATTGATGGTGCTTCCTTTCATTAATATACCAGTGTTAATTTTAATATAATCATTTTGATTGTTTTCCTTTAGTTTCATTGGTGTTCAAAGGAGAGAGTAAGCTACACTGTATTTATCCTGTGAGATGAAATAGCATAGTAGTGAAACTGGCTTTTTCCTCTTGGGAAACACAGAGCATCTGTGACAGAAAATGCAGTGGCCACCCAATACCCATTCATTTTTTCTTCTTTAATAACTGACTTTAGATTTCACTAAAGGCATTAGTGTGATTATTCAAAAGAATACATTTTGCCAACCTCCTTGGCAGCCAGAACAGGGCATTTGACCAGGGTTTAGTCAACGACATGTATATACAAATATTGTAGAAGACTTCCAAGAAATCTGTTTAGGGGAGATAACTCATCCAGGAATAGGTCCTTTTTTGTCTTTCTCTAACTGTTCTTTGCTGCTTATAAATTGTAAGTCATAGTTGGAACACAGCCAGCCATGTTGGGCCATAAAGCAACCCTAAGGATTGAAATAATAGACGAAGAACGACCATATAGAATAAATTTTTAAACGATGAGGGTCCTTGATGATCACAGAGTCATTATGTCATCCTGAATTGCTTCTTCTGAACTTTTTTACTCGGTAAATAAAGGAACTTCTATCTCATTTAAGCCACTATCTTTTTAGTTTTGTGCCCCCCTCCAGTGGAATCTAATCCTAATGCTTTAATATTAAGATTTTTCATTAAACTATTGTATAATAAGTAAAATGCACAGATCTTAAGTGTATAGTTTGATCTAACTGATCTTTTTAAGCTTTCGTTTCTTGATTTCTAGTTTAGTTAAAAGTCATGTACAGAGTGCTTTACATTTGTCATCTTTTTAATCCTCTGCCAAACCTTAAGGGAGTTGGCATATTATACCCTCTTTTACATATGAAAACTGAAGCTAAGAAAGGTGAAGTAAATTGCTTGAAATTCTGCACAGTAAAAGGAAAATTTTGAAATATATCCTCAGTCTACTTGAATTGAATGCCGCAGTTCTTAACTCATATGCTATAATGGCAAGCGTTAACTGGTAGCATTGTCTTCCTAACAAAGGAAGTGAAATTCATCTATTCCATGAACTGAACTCCTATGTAGAAATGTGACTATTGTTCTATAGTGTGTATTTGTTTCTATATCAATGGCCACACTGTTCTGGACCAATAAACCCAAAGTTCTTATAGAAGCACTGACCTACATAAGCTAGGTCAGGTACCACAATTAATTTTCAACACAAGTGAATCAGCTGATTATCTTTCTGTATATTTTCAACATATCACATTCATTATTGCAGAAACAAATGCCTTGAATAGGGAGTAGAGTTATCCTATAGTTGTATTTCTTGAATTTCTTGTACTATACCTTCAGTCTTTTTCTGTCATCCTTAAAACATATTTTTCATTTTCTTTGGAAAGTTGAAACTTGCTTTATTATACAGATATTTGTAAGTCCCTTATTCAAATTAAATATGCTGTTGTCATTTTAGTTTACCATTTATTTGAAAGCAGTTGCTATCTTAGTATTAATTATAAATTAAATAACTAATTTCAGAAAAGTATCAACAATATTGTGGAGGAATTTTTATCACTAAATAATTTAGAGATTCTGGAAATTTATGGGAAAAATGATAGGTTCCTATTATTTTCTGTTATAATTAACAATATTTTTTGGCAACTCCTCTTTAAAAGTATGCTGGAAAAAAAAAATGTCTAGGGTAACGAATGACTTTATTCTGAAAGAATGGCTCACCAGAACTGAATCAGACATTCTTCAGCATTTGCTCTGATAATACTATTCTTATAGATTGGTAAATCTATAAGCTGCTGGGTGCATGAGAATCTATGTTTGTGTTTTGTATCAGTTTTCTATTGCTGCTATAAAATAATTACCACATATGTAGTTACTTAAAACAATAAAAATGTATTACCTTATAGTTCTGTAGATCAGATGTCAAATATGGCTCTTACTGGGCTAAAATTAAGGTGTCAGGAGGGATGCCTTCTTTTTGGTGGCTCTAGAAGAGAATCCATTTCTTTGTCTTTTCTAGCTCTTAGATGCTGCCTACATTACTTGACTCATGGGACCTTATTCCATCTTCAAAGCCAGCACATTGTGTCTCCCTGATCATTCATAGTCACATCTCCCTTTGACCATAGCCAAAAAAGATTCTGTCTTACCCAGATGATCCGGGATGATCTTCCCTTAACAATGTACTCAATTTAATTATATCTGTGAAGTCTCTTTTGCTATATATGATAACATTTACAGATTTTTGGGAAATAAGGCATGAACATCGTTCAGTGGATGGCCATTATTCTGCCTACCACAGATTGGCTACTTGGAAGAAAATGATCTGATCTAGTGGTACCACTGTGGCCAAAGGAAGGCACATAAAGGTTTTTATACCAAGAGTTTAGGCCTCATTGATTAGATAGATGTTTTAACCCCAGAAAAGGTAATTAATAAACTTGTAAAAATTCTTAACAAGAACATTAAATGGATAAAGAAAGATATCATAAATCTTTATGATAATTTAAGAATGTGATTTAAATTATAGAAATGGAAAACCTGAACAAAAGAATACAAATCTGATAAGGGACTTGTACCTAGAATATGTAAAGAACTCTTAAAACTTAATTATAAAAAGACAAATAACCCTGTTTAAAAATGGGCAAAGATCTGAATAGACATTTCTTGAAGGAAGATATACAAATGGCCAATAAGCACAAGAAAAGATGTTTAACATTATTACTCATCAGAGAAATGAAAATCAAAATCATAATGAGCTGCCACTTCAAATCTACTAGGATGACTAGAATCAAAAAGTCAGATAACAGCAAGTGTTGGGAGGATGTGCAAAATTAGAATGTGGATACACTGCTGGTGGTAATGTAAAATGGTGAAACTCTTCTGGAAAAAAGATTGGCAGTTACTCAAATCTACAGAGACTTTATGACCTAGCAATTCTACTCCCAGAGAAATGAAACATATGTCCACACAAACACTATCATAGATTATTTATAATAGTTAAAAGGTGGAAACAACTCAAATGTCTATCAACAGATGGATGGATAATCAAAATGTGATATATCTATACATTGGAATATTATTCAGTCACAAAAGGAAGAAAGTACTGGCATAAACTACAACTTGAATGAACACTGAAAACATGCTAATTGAAAGAAGCCAGTCACAAAAGTCCACATGTTATTATTATTCCACTAACATGAAAGTACAGAATATAGAGGTCTATTGAAACAGAAAGTAAATTAGTGACTGATTAGGGTTTGGGGCAAGAGGGACAGGGGAATAGTGGGTGTGATAGCTCAAGGGTACAGTTTTATGGGGTGATGAAAATGTTCTAAAATTGGCTGTGGTGATGGACGCACTACTCTGAATATACTAAGAAGCCACTGAATCATACACTTTAAATGGATGAATTGTATGGTATGGGAATTATATCTTACTAAAACTGTTTTTTAAAAAAGAATAAAACAAATTATTTGCATCACAATAATTTAAAAGCATCCCAAAGCATGCAGGCCTAACCTTGAGATCTGGCTATTTGGGAAATAATTTTCCAATAATTTGAAACTGTGAAAACTTACAGTTGTTAGTCTTAGGTTTTGGAAAGAAGAGGAGTAACCTACTCTTGATAAGTCACTTTGGAACTGCTATCGATTGCAATTTTGCAGTGTCAACTCATTTGTAATTTTATAATATGTATGTATCATGAAAAATGTGTACTTATGAAACTGTTCCCATGTTACTTTGAAAACATTTTGCTTCTAAATTTATGTCCTTTTCAACTTAAATGTTAAATTATTTTACTTAACCATTAAACCTCAACAGCTTTAAAGAGTCAATAATATAAGTGACAGTTTGCTCCGTGCAACAACACACAGAAAACACGTGAAAATAGAACTCGGTATTTTATATTACAGAATACAATTTACACAATTTATTTGGTACACTTAAGAGAATTCTGTATCCAATGTTAAGCCAGAAAATATAAGACGCAGTGAGAACGCATGGTGGCGCTGCAGGTTAAATGATGGAAAACAGAATTGCCTCCACAGCTCCAGTATCCAGCCAAACAGTTTCACACTGCCTGGAAGCTAAAGAACAGCCTTCTCAGCCAGAGTGAATTGAGTTTGAACATTTATAAAACCTCTATTTAGCAACACACTTCCAACATTCTGGACTTCAAGACCGGGCTACAAGGATACTGGGCATACATGAAGCTCCTGTGAACCAAATTTTCAGGAAACAGCAATGGAGACTGGATGGATGTGCAATCGGAGACAAAGGCAAGTCCTAGTTTTCTTTCTTTTGCTGAATATGTCTGGGGTGGGTGCCGAGTTAGGGCCCTATTCAGTAGTGGAAGAAACGGAGAAGGGATTCTTTGTGGCAAATCTAGGAAAAGACCTGGGATTGGGGTTGACGGAGATATCCACCCGTGGGGCCCGGATCATTTTTCAAGGTCACAAAGAGTATTTGCAGCTCAAGGTTCAGACTGGAGATTTGCTCATAAATGAGAAACCAGACCGAGAGGAGCTATGCGGTTCTATTGAGCCTTGTGTACTACATTTCCAAGTGCTAATGGAAAATCCCTTAGAGATATTTCAGGCTGAACTGACGGTAAAGGACATAAATGACCACTCTCCTGTGTTCACGGAAAGAGAAATGATTGTAAAAATACCAGAAAACAGTCCTCTAGGAATCGCATTACCTCTGAGTAATGCTCTGGACTTGGACGTAGGAAGCAACAATGTTCAGAACTACAAAATCAGCCACAACCTGCATTTCCAAGTTCTAACCCACAATCTCAGCGATGGCAGAAAATACCCTGAGCTAGTGTTGGACAAAGAGCTGGATCGGGAGGAGGAGCCTGAAATCACATTAACCCTGACAGCCCTGGATGGTGGCTCTCCACCCCGTCAGGGGACCGCCCAGGTGCTCATCGAAGTGGTGGACGTCAATGATAACGCCCCTGAGTTTGAGCAGCGGCTCTACAAGGTGCATATTCCCGAGAACAGCCTTGTTGGCTCCCTGGTTGTCAACGTCTCTGCCAGAGATTTAGACAGCGGTGACAATGGAAAAATATCATATTCATTCTTTCAGCCTTCAGAAGACATTAGCAAAACTTTAGAGGTAAATCTTATGACAGGAGAAATTCGACTGAAAAAACAAGTAGATTTTGAAACAGTGCGGTCTTATGAAGTAGACATCAAAGCCACTGATGGGGGAGGTCTTTCAGGAAAATGCACTCTTCTCCTGCAGGTGGTGGATGTGAATGATAATCCTCCAAAAGTGACCATGTCAGCATTCACCAGCCCCATCCCAGAGAACTCGCCTGAGATCGTAGTTGCTGTTTTCAGTGTTTCAGATCCTGACTCAGGGGATAATGGAAAGACTATTTCTTCCATCCAGGATGACCTTCCTTTTCTTCTAAGACCTTCAGTCAAGAACTTTTACACCTTGGTAACGAAGAGAGCACTAGACAGAGAAGAAAGAGCCGAATACAACATCATTATCATTGTCACTGACTTGGGGAAACCCAGGCTGAAAACGGAGCACAACATAACCGTGAAGGTCTCTGACGTCAACGACAACGCCCCGGCCTTCACCCAAACCTCCTACACGCTGTTCGTCCGCGAGAACAACAGCCCCGCCCTGCACATCGGCAGCGTCAGCGCCACAGACAGAGACGCGGGCGCCAACGCCCAGGTCACCTACTCGCTGCTGCCGCCCCAGGACCCGCAGCTGCCCCTGGCCTCCCTGGTGTCCATCAACGCGGACAACGGGCAGCTGTTCGCCCTGAGGGCGCTGGATTACGAGGCCCTGCGGGTCTTGGAGTTCGGCGTGGGCGCCGTGGACCACGGCTCCCCGGCGCTGAGCAGCCAGGCGCTGGTGCGCGTGCTGGTGCTGGACGCCAACGACAACTCGCCCTTCGTGCTGTACCCGCTGCAGAACGGCTCTGCGCCCTGCACCGAGCTGGTGCCCAGGGCGGCCGAGCCGGGCTACCTGGTGAGCAAGGTGGTGGCGGTGGACGGCGACTCGGGCCAGAACGCCTGGCTGTCGTACCAGCTGCTCAAGGCCACGGAGCCCGGGCTGTTCAGCGTGTGGGCGCACAACGGCGAGGTGCGCACGGCGCGGCTGCTGAGCGAGCGCGACGCGGCCAAGCACAGGCTGCTGGTGCTGGTCAAGGACAATGGCGAGCCGCCGCTATCGGCCAGCGTCACGCTGCACGTGCTGCTGGTGGACGGCTTCTCGCAGCCCTACCTGCCGCTCCCGGAAGCGGCTGCCGACGCGGCCCAGGCCGACCCGCTCACCGTCTACCTGGTCATCGCGCTGGCGTCGGTGTCGTCGCTCTTCCTGTTCTCGGTGCTGGCGTTCGTCGCGGTGCGGCTATGCAGGAGGAATAGGGCCGCCTGGGTAGGTGGCTGCTCGGTGCCCGAGGGCCACTTTCCGGGCCACCTGGTGGACGTCAGCGGCACGGGGACCCTGTCTCACAGCTACCAATATGAGGTGTGTCTGATGGGGGGCTCGGGGACCAGCGAGTTTAAGTTTCTAAAACCGATTATCCCCAATCTCGTATCCCAGAATTCTGGGAGAGAAATGGAAGAAAATCCATCCTTTCGAAATAGCTTTGGCATTTAATTATTGATAAGAACCTATTTAATAAGGACAATAACTTCTAATATATAACTTCTAATATATTATGTCGATTAATAAATTGCTTAAGTTCACTACCACCAATAAGATGCTGTTTTCATTTTGGTTCATCCTCAATTTCCAATTTTACGTTTAGTTCAGAAGTTTTCTTTTCCTCATGTATTTGCTTTACCTTCAAAATTGATATTATTAATTTTTCCACCATATAAATGTCTTTATTCACTTTCTAATTACATTTAGTATTTTAGTATTTTAGTATTTTGCGTAGAATTTTTCAATTATTAAAATAATCTGTTGCATGTGATCTGTGTACCATGTGATATTTCTTCTATTTTCCTTTTAAAACTGGTATTGTGTTTGATTTGTCATCTTCAGTTCTCATTATAGCAGTTTTCTTAAACTATTACCTTTTTAAAAAGTTTTACTTTCCCTGTATTGATATCTGCCGATTTTATATACATTTTTGTTGTGTTACAATGTGATAAATAAATTTCTAATCAGCTCTGAAAGTAAGAAGAAACACCATTGAAAGGTATTAAGTGTGTGTATATATGGTTAAATTTAAAGACAAAAAAGGCAAAGTTTAGGCATTCTATAGCATCATGCAGAAATATTTAATTTTTATTTTTGCATTTACATCTGTATGAAAAAATCAGAGATCCTTCTTAAGTGTTTAATGACTGACAATGCAGTCTCATTCAGCTGAAAAAATAGAGGTCAGCAAGCAGAGGTTTATTCGGTGTAGTTTTATATTCAACAATTACTGTTTTGGGCAGTATCTAGCCTTTTCTCTGTATAATATCCCTCGATTTATTCTGTATCTCATTCTTATTATGGGAAAATAGAGGTCCTTTATGTATTTTAGGTCTTTGAATAAAATTCTATATGAGGCAGGCATTAAAATGATGTCCTTATTTTCCATAGTGTTAGGATAGGCATTAGTGTGGTTTACTTTTTACTCACCTGTTTTGTGCAAAGAAATTAGATCCCACTAGATTTTATTAGAATGACCTTAAAATAAAGGCCAACTCTTCTTTAATTCTGAAAGTAATTTTAAAACTAATATAAAAAGACAAAGACATATAAAAAAAGGGAACAGAAACTGCAAAGAATGAGTAAATAAAAGGATACAATTTTCAAATGGTCAGAATTTTAAAGTCACTAAAACTTGTTTTGTATCATATTCAAGCGTTTATTTATGCATATCTGAATACAGCAAACATTTAATGAGTGTCTAATTTGCCAACCAAGATGACAAAGGCATAGTTTCCATCTTTAAGTAGAGACAGATTGGCATGAAACAGGAAGAAATAATATTTATGAGACAATTATATAAGTTTTATGGGAGTACAGAGGAGGGAAAACCTATATGCTCCCTTCTGGATTATAGAGTGATGATTCTTTTTAAGCAATGTAATAGATTTTGAGAAAATTTGTTGAAGAAGGTGTGAAACAAGTTTCTTTTGTTGGTTTTTAGTGTTCTTATAACCAATGTTTCTGGAAAAGTAAAAACTATTATTTTGGTGGTCCTAGAGGTCACCACGAATTTCCCTTTGGTTCCTGACATTGCATGATAGTAGTGTCAGAAGTGAAAGGCCTAGTACGGAAGTAAATCTAGCACAATGAGGTGGAGTTAACTGCTAGAAACTTTCTTTTTCCAACTGTTGAATTTTTAGCTTTCTCATGAAGCAGTGAAAAATCTCAACAACGTGAACAGTTCTCTATCCCAATATTATTTTTCACGAGACAATGAAATACTTAAATGAGCCCCTAAAGAATAAATTTATAAATATATATACACACACAAGTTGGGTTCAGTCATTTGAGTCTGTTGGAGGCCACGCGGTGGCGCTGCAGGCTAAAGAGACTGGAAAAAAGAACTAAATTGAGAACACTGCTGATGTCACTAACAAAAAAGAACGCCGCAGGTAGGCTGGGAGAAAACCGCAGCTACCCCAGACTAGGAAAGGAACAAAATCCCAGGTCCCTGCTACTACGTAGTGTAGATTTGGAGTTTGCAACTGCATTTTCCTTTATGCTGGGAGCTGTGATTGTGACCAATATTGACGAAAGACGTGTTCAAAAGAAGCTATGGAGGCTGGAGGGTTGTGCTGCCCAAGACAAAGGCAAGTCCTGTTTCTCGTTCTGTTTGGGGGAATATACTTGGCAGGTTCTGGATTTGGACAATATTCAGTGACAGAGGAAACAGAGAGAGGATCATTTGTGGTCAATCTGGCAAAGGACCTGGGGCTAGGGGACCAGGAGCTGGTTACAAGGGGAGCCCGGGTGGTCTTTGATGATAATGAACATCACTTGCTTCTGGATTCTCATACTGGGGATTTGCTCACAAATGAACAACTGGACCGGGAAAAGCTGTGTGGCTCCACAGAGCCCTGTATGTTGTATTTCCAAATTTTAATGAATAACCCCTTTCAGATTTATCGGGCTGAGCTGAGGGTCAGGGACATAAATGATCATTCACCAGTGTTTCAGGACAAAGAAATAGTCTTAAAAATATTAGAAAATACAGCTGAAGGAACATCATTTCAACTAGAAAGAGCACAGGATTCAGATGGAGGACTTAATGGTATCCAAAACTACACCATCAATCCCAACTCTTTTTTCTATGTTAAAATCAGCGACAGTGATGAAGGTATGATATATCCAGAGCTAGTGTTGGACAAGGCACTGGATAGGGAGAAGCAGCAAGAGCTCAGTTTAACACTCACAGCACTGGATGGTGGGTCACCACCCAGGTCTGGGACTGCCACTATACGCATTGTGATCCTGGACATCAATGACAATGCCCCAGAATTTTCTCAGGCAATCTACCACACCCAGGCTCCGGAGAACAGTCAAGTAGGATCAATTATTGCTAAAGTCTCAGCAGAAGATGTAGACTCTGGAGTCTATGCAGACATATCCTATTCATTTTTTGATGCTTCTGAAGATATTCGAACAACCTTTCAAATAAATCCTTATTCTGGGGAAATTGTTCTAAGAGTGTTGCTTGACTTTGAGATAGTAAAGTCTTACAAAATAAAAATACAGGCAGTCGACGGTGGGGGCCTTTCTGCAAGATGTATGGTTTTGGTTGAGGTATTAGACACCAATGACAATCCTCCTGAGCTGATCATGTCATCACTTTCCAACCACGTTGCTGAGAATTCTCCTGAGAGCATATTGGCTGTTTTTAAGATTAAAGACAGAGATTCTGGAGAAAATGGAAAGATGCTTTGCTACATTCAAGATAATCTGCCATTTCTTCTGAGACCCTCTGTGGAGAATTTTTACATGCTAATGACAGAAGGTGCGCTGGACAGAGAAAGCAAAGCTGAATACAATGTCACCATCACCGTCACCGACTTGGGGTCACCCAGGCTGAAAACAGAGCACAACGTAACCGTGATGGTCTCCGACGTCAACGACAACGCCCCGGCCTTCACTCAAACCTCCTACACGCTGTTCGTCCGCGAGAACAACAGCCCCGCCCTGCACATCGGCAGCGTCAGCGCCACAGACAGAGACGCGGGCGCCAACGCCCAGGTCACCTACTCGCTGCTGCCGCCCCAGGACCCGCAGCTGCCCCTGGCCTCCCTGGTGTCCATCAACGCGGACAACGGGCAGCTGTTCGCCCTGAGGGCGCTGGATTACGAGGCCCTGCGGGTCTTGGAGTTCGGCGTGGGCGCCGTGGCCCGCGGCTCCCCGGCGCTGAGCAGCCAGGCGCTGGTGCGCGTGCTGGTGCTGGACGCCAACGACAACTCGCCCTTCGTGCTGTACC
>NW_024349802.1:11430170-11504199 GCF_902729225.1 Pteropus medius
CGCCGCTGTCGGCCAGCGTCACGCTGCACGTGCTGCTGGTGGACGGCTTCTCGCAGCCCTACCTGCCGCTCCCGGAAGCGGCTGCCGACGCGGCGCAGGCCGACCCGCTCACCGTCTACCTGGTCATCGCGCTGGCGTCGGTGTCGTCGCTCTTCCTGTTCTCGGTGCTGGCGTTCGTCGCGGTGCGGCTGTGCAGGAGGAATAGGGCCGCCTGGGTGGGTGGCTGCTCGGTGCCCGAGGGCCACTTTCCGGGCCACCTGGTGGACGTCAGCGGCACGGGGACCCTGTCTCAGAGCTACCAATATGAGGTGTGTCTGACGGGAGGCTCAGGGACCAGCGAGTTCAAGTTCCTCAAACCCATTGTCCCCAATATTCAGGCACAGGGCCCTGGGAGCAATAGTGAAGAAAATCCCACTTTCCGAAATAGCTTTGGATTTACTTTTCAGTAAATTCTTTTTATGTTTTCATGTACTTTCGAAGTATTATACAATCATATTAGTTTAGTTTTAAAATTTCAAGTTAAAGAATTATTCTACTTCGAGTCTAACTTTAAAGTATTATAAGTTTGTTTTTGTTATTTCATCCTTGTTTGCACTATTAAGCAGCTTTAATTAGTACCATTTCTAAACAGTATTTTAAAGGTTTACTACTTGCAAAATGTACAAGGATTTAACTTTTATTATATTTCATTCTAGAAAACTGAGATTTTGATACTTCTCCTAGTATATTTCACAGACTACATCTCATAATTCTCCCCATACCTCTATTGTACTTCCTTCATGTAAGAAGACATATCTGTACTTCTGACCTTGTTCTAACATTGTCTAATCATGTTAGAAATCCGTGGCATTTGGTTCTAAATCATAGCATTTAAAAAGAAATATTTCTTTATTATTCTACTTATGATAAAATGAAACATTATTTTGTGAGTGATATTGGACTCCAGTAATATTCTTGTGTTTATATTACCTCATTTCCTTTACATATACTACTCTTACTCTATTTTCTGATGTTCACTTTGCTGATTCATAACACAGATCATGTCCTGTAACTTAAACAAAATATAATAAACAAAATATAATGCATGAAAATGAATAGAAATTAAAACATTTTGAAAATTTGAATGTGAGAATGTTGATCCACTTTTGGAAAGATACTCACTTTTCATCTTATTATGTAAATTTATTTAATTATTATCAAATTTAAAAATCAAGATGAACTAAAATCATAAAGGAGAATATATTCTTCACTCTCCAGCTGCCTTCTGAGTGGTTTCTCTAGAATGATGTCAATATTTCTAAGTTATATGTTTACATTTCCATATCTTGATATTCAGTTTTATACTTTAATCACTTCACCCTATGTTAAAGGATTTAACTTTCTTACTTTCCAACTAACAAACACACATACAAACATTGCACATTTCTATTCTATTTCCCAGTTACGTTAAACCAGTAGTTTTTGTATATATAACTAAGATTATTTCAAAATACATGTCAGTATAGTATGATTCCATGTACTTTCTTGAAAATCATCTTTCCTAGAGCTGACCATTGTTGTTTTTACTTGCATCATTTTCTATTTACTGCTATTAATTTTTCATATTATTCCTCATTTGACTCAATCTTTCTATATAAATATTCAAATATGCCAGGTACCTATTATTTATTTCCTTGAGATCATTCACCCAGATCCTGCTATATCTCTGCTTCATTTACACTGGCTGTTCTATAGGCTGTCACCCTAGGACTTTTTTCCCTTCAATACTTTCTTGTATTCATCCCCTTATACTATGTCCAGTACATTTTTCTTTCTTAGATTACTCTCTTACCTAGATGGTACACATCTCTCAATACCTTCATAAAATGGATGCAGAGGAGGTAAAAGTTTTGGAGAACTTGCCTTGTGAAGGTATTTTCATTGATAGCTTGGCAGGGTATAAAATTCTAGGTCAAAAATAATTTTCTCTCAGATTTTTAAAAACTTTATTAGTAGTTTCAAGTATACAGTACATTGGTTAGACATTTACACGGTTTATAAAATGATCCCCTTTCTCTCCTCTGGCTCTCCATCTAGCCATTACATTAATGCTAACTGCATTCCCTCTGCCATGCTCCCCATCCCTGTGCCCATCTATCGACTACTAATTTGTACTTATTTAACCCTTCACCACATTCCCCCGTCCCCAACCCCCCTCGCCTCTGGCCATCACCAGATTGTCCACTATGTTTGTGTGTCTATTTTTTTTATTAGTTTGTTCTTTTTGTTCCTTAGATTCTGCATATAAGTGAAATCATATGTTATTTGTCTTCGTCTGACTTATTTCACTCAACACAATAACCTCTAGGTCCATCCATGTCATTGCAAACAGCAAGATTTAATTTTTTAATGGCTGAGTAATATTCCATTGTATATATGAACCATAACTTCTTTATCCAATCATCTGTTGATGGGCATTTAGGTTGCTTCCATATCTTGGCTGTTATAAATTGTGCTGCCATCCCTCAGATTTTGAAAGGAGTGTTTCTTTTACTGACTTCATATGGTGTTGTTCAGAGGACTGATTCCATTCTGATTTCTATCTCTTTTAATGTCACTCCATTTTTTTTTATTGTGGATGCATTGGAAACTTTCCCCTCATATTCTTAAAGTACCTTAATATCAGCTATGCATTAGTTTGTTTGGTCGCATGTGTGTACCCTGTTAATGTTTAGATACTCACTTTCAGTTCTGAGAAATTTTCTTGTTATGTTTCCTTCATAATTTCTCCCTTGAGTTTTCTATGTTCTCATTTTAACCAGAATCTCATTAGTTAAATATTGGATCTCCTGGACTGAGTCTCTAAGTGTACAATTTTTTCCTTTCTTATTTTCTCTTTGTCTCTAGTTCTACTTTTTGGAAAATTTATTTTATTATCCAATCCTTTTTTTTTTCTTTTTGGCTGACAAATATTTATTTTTAAGAGCCCTTTTTGGTTCTCTGAGTGTTTTTATAACATCCTATTATAAATTTGTAAATGTAATGTCTTCTCTCATCTATAAATAACCTAGTTGTTCTTTTAAAATGCCGCATACAAAAAAATGCAGTAAAACTGCTATTATACCTATTTTCAAAATGGGAGAGTCACAGGGAAATTAAGAATTTACCCAAGATTATATAGCTAGTAAAGGGCACATAAGACATAATTATTCTTTATCTTACAATAAGAATATATCTACATACAGTTACTACTAAGATTAAATGAGTAAACACATATGTGGCACTTAAAATAATGGGTAGCAGAGAGTAAATACTCAATAAATATTAGTTCTTATTAGATATTACTACCCTGGGGATATTAATCAGACATTTTAAAGTATTTTCTTCAGTTTTCTCTATTATATGTTTGTTTCCTGCTGTTCCTTTTCTGAGGTGATTTTGGCCTTTCTTCATTGTAGGCATTTCCTCAAATATCTAATGGTCCTTGGCTCTCTTCTCATGTTTAAGAATGATGACATATTATAGTGCTGACAGCCAGCTCTTTGTGAGTGCGTGAGGCCTGTTGATAGCAGGGCTTCACACTAATGTAACCATGCTAGGGTAGGGCTATTACCTAGAGAGATCTTCAAATATCAGTATGTGTAGGTCTTTATCTGAGCCTTCCATATTCTCCAGGTTAGGATTCTGCAATATCTTCTGTGTGAGGGTTAGGGAGGGAATTAGGCATATACTTTGTGACTTACAATTGGAGAGTATTACATGAGAAGAGGCTAGAAATCTCACCATTCAGGATGCAAAGTTTTGTTTAATCTTCCAATTTTAATTTCACACCTCACACTTGCACTCAGTCTCTCTACGGTCTCCAAAACTAAGGATAGTCCCATTTAATTTCTTCATAGAATAAAACTTTCATCCTCTGGCCCTGAGTTTCTTTCCTGTCTGTATAGGATGATTACAGGATCAGAGAATTCAACTCTCCTATATATCTACTTTCAACTAATAACTTGTTTTTAGTCCTTAGCTGACTTCAGTCTTCTTCTACACTTTGTTCCTCTAAATCTTGTACCTAAATGGTATTATGTGAGACAAACCTACTAGTTTCTTGTGAATACCTCCAATGCAAGAACTTTAGACATTTCTTGAAACTGCTAATTCAACTGCTCTTACATCTGCTTTCTGTCATCATATATGTGTGTTCACTTGTGTATTCTTAGTTTTTGTGAGTTCATACCATTTTCTTATAGTTATGTCATTTTCATGGGTATTTTTTAAAAGGGAGGATAACAGTATGTAGTCAATCCAACACATCTCAATTTCTACCCTTTTGTAGTGATTGATTTTTCAACCATGTATCTAGTTTATATTTTTTAAAAAGCTTAATTTGAACTTAACTTTTTAAAAATGCAAACTTGTTAGATCTCTTCATCTATTCTTGAGATCACTTTTGAGACCTCCTAGTGTGCACACTGGTGAGCTTCTAGCATCTATGCCAAATGATCTTCCTTATTACATAGCAGCCATGCCCTTTGACTAAGACTGAAATCAAAACAAATCAAAGGACAAAGCTAGGTCTTCAGATTCTGGGATAAAATCTCTATAACTCTATACCTCTTGAAACAATGATTGTTTCAGTAGCAGGTACATGATCTTAGTTGGTCTAATCAGAGTAAAACTAAGTTTTTGTTCTATGATTGGGAAAGAGAGTCTCGCTTTGTCTTTCTGGGCAGAAAGAGGAAGTAGATGACCATAGTTGTAGCTAGAGTAGATCTTGGAACCCTGAGGGAAGCCTGCCCTAGGAGTGATTCTGCTTTAAATGAAACTAACATGTTTGTGTTTGTGTATTTATTAAATATTTTTGTAAATTATAAGAAACTAGAACTAAATTATAGATTTACATAACATGTTCCACCCCAATATCTTCATTTTCTTCCAGTTCACAGTTCATTGCTATCAAGGAAATCTGAAATGCCTCCTGTTGCTATAACAACTATCTATATATGTCCCATCTCATGGTTAATCCAGTTTTATATACTCTGAGAGCACTTCTGACATGATTCATGTACACTTTCCCTTTCCCTTACCAGCTAAAGAAGGCCAAGTAGTGATGGAATTTTGTTTAGCTTAACAGTCACTTATACTCTCCTGGTTTCAAGTTTTCAATCTTCTATGAAAAATTACAAGCTATTCGTGGCCAGGAATCACATCTTCTACTTCTGTATTCACTACACCTGAGAATTTTCAGTCGTTGGGAGAGTGGGGATGGATACTTAAATGCTGTAAAACAAATACTAACAGCATCACGAACTATAAAGAGTATATAAATCAGTTCTTGTAGAAGATAGAATATATTTGTAATCATTTAAACACAATGAATAAGCCAATATTTGTTTCCAAAGGACGTTTATGCGAATAGAATTTAGGTAGCTTTCCTCAAACTCTAAAAATCTGTGCAGACGCATGGTGGCGCTGCAGGATAATATTGTGAGGTGGCGAGACCTACACTAGATGATGTTCCGGACACTGTTACCCAGTGCTCGCAGAGCGTTGGGAAGACAGAAGACTTAGAGGGGCGAACTAGACGCCCCTTTCAAAGGGGTTAAAATCCTTATGCCTCCAAAGACTCTCTGGACATACCAGAGGCACGTTTCCCAGAACTGCGAAGACTAGCTTAAGCGATTCTGCAGAAAGCCTTTGGGAAAGGAACTATGGAGAACGGAGGGGCAGGAGCTCTGCGGATAAGGCAAGTTCTGCTTCTCTTTGTTTTGCTGGGAATGTCTCAGGCGGGCTCCAAGTCTGGACGCTTTTCCGTGGCAGAGGAAATGCAGAGTGGGAGCTATGTAGGCAATTTGGCAAAGGACCTAGGACTGGAAGTGGGTGAATTGTTCTCTAGGGGGGCTCAGGTAGTCTCTAATGATAACAAACACCGTTTGCAGCTGGATCTAAACAACGGGAATTTGCTCTTAAGCGAAGCGCTAGACAGGGAAGAGCTCTGTGGCTTCACGGAGCCCTGTGTGCTGCATTTCCAGGTGCTAATGAAAAACCCCTTGCAGATTTTACGGATTGAGCTGGAGGTCAGGGACATAAATGACCATTCTCCTGTCTTCTTAGAAAAAGAAATGCTCCTAGAAATCCCAGAGCATACTCCTGTCGGTGCAATATTCTTACTAGAAAGTGCAAAGGATTTAGATGTAGGAATCAACGCTCTAAAAAGCTACACAATAAGCCCCAACTCTCATTTCCACATTAAAATGAGAGTGAATCCAGACAATAAAAAATACCCAGAGTTAGTTCTGGACAAGGCCCTGGATTATGAAGAGCAGTCCCAACTCAGTTTCATCCTCACTGCTGTGGATGGCGGTTCCCCACCCAGGTCTGGGACTGCTTCTGTTTGGGTAGTGGTCGTGGACAGTAATGACAACTCCCCAGAGTTTGAGCAGCAATTTTATGAGGTGAAAATTCCAGAGAATAGCATACTAGGCTCACTGGTTGTGACCGTCGCAGCTTGGGATTTAGACTCAGGAAAAAATGGAGAAATATCATATACTTTTTCCCACGCCTCAGAAGATATTCGAAAGACTTTTGAAATTAATCAAAAGTCTGGGCAAGTTAGTTTAATATCATCCTTGGATTTTGAAACAATTCAATCATACTCAATAATCATTCAAGCCACAGATGGGGGAGGCCTTTCTGGAAAATCGACAGTCAGAATTCAGGTGATGGATGTGAACGACAATACTCCTGAAGTCACTGTTTCATCAATTACCAGTCCAATTCCAGAAAATTCGCTTGAGACTGTGGTTATGATTTTTAGTATCCGAGATAGAGATTCTGGGGACAATGGAAGGATGATTTGTTCTATCCCAGAAGACCTCCCTTTCGTGTTGAAATCTTCAATTGAAAATTACTATACATTGGAAACGGAAGGAACCCTGGACAGAGAAAGCAGGGCCCAGTACAACATCACCATCACCGTCACCGACTTGGGGACACCCAGACTGAAAACCCAGCACAACATAACGCTGATGGTCTCCGACGTCAACGACAACGCCCCGGCCTTCACCCAAACCTCCTACACGCTGTTCGTCCGCGAGAACAACAGCCCCGCCCTGCACATCGGCAGCGTCAGCGCCACAGACAGAGACGCGGGCGCCAACGCCCAGGTCACCTACTCGCTGCTGCCGCCCCAGGACCCGCAGCTGCCCCTGGCCTCCCTGGTGTCCATCAACGCGGACAACGGGCAGCTGTTCGCCCTGAGGGCGCTGGATTACGAGGCCCTGCGGGTCTTGGAGTTCGGCGTGGGCGCCGTGGACCACGGCTCCCCGGCGCTGAGCAGCCAGGCGCTGGTGCGCGTGCTGGTGCTGGACGCCAACGACAACTCGCCCTTCGTGCTGTACCCGCTGCAGAACGGCTCTGCGCCCTGCACCGAGCTGGTGCCCAGGGCGGCCGAGCCGGGCTACCTGGTGAGCAAGGTGGTGGCGGTGGACGGCGACTCGGGCCAGAACGCCTGGCTGTCGTACCAGCTGCTCAAGGCCACGGAGCCCGGGCTGTTCAGCGTGTGGGCGCACAACGGCGAGGTGCGCACGGCGCGGCTGCTGAGCGAGCGCGACGCGGCCAAGCACAGGCTGCTGGTGCTGGTCAAGGACAATGGCGAGCCGCCGCTGTCGGCCAGCGTCACGCTGCACGTGCTGCTGGTGGACGGCTTCTCGCAGCCCTACCTGCCGCTCCCGGAAGCGGCTGCCGACGCGGCGCAGGCCGACCCGCTCACCGTCTACCTGGTCATCGCGCTGGCGTCGGTGTCGTCGCTCTTCCTGTTCTCGGTGCTGGCGTTCGTCGCGGTGCGGCTGTGCAGGAGGGGCAGGGCTTCCTGGGCGGGTGGCTGCTCGGAGCCTGAAGGGCACTTTCTGGGCCAGCTAGTGGACGTCAGTGGTACGGGGACCCTGTCCCAGATTTACCAGCATGAGGTGTGTCTGAGAGGAGGTACTGGGACAAATGAGTTCAAATTCTTGAAGCCGATTATCCCCAACCTCCCGCTCCAATGTCCGGAGAAAGAGGAAAATCCTCCCTTTTGCAGTAGCTTTGGATTCAGTATTCAGTGACCATAATTAACTTTTATACCCCATATGCATTTTGTTTTCTGCCACTTCTATACCAATGTTAGTTATCTCCCCCACCAATTTGTGGATATTTAAAATTGTACTGATGTTACTTTTATATTTCACATGCTCTACCCACGTTTACTTTTAAGTGAATGTTTATCATTACTTGTGGTGTAATTAGGTGGTAATTCTCTAACCCAGGAAGTCTTAATTTGTAATTAATTTGCCTCCTTAAATAACACCAAATGACTTTTTGTCCCTGACCCTCTCTCCAATTGAACTTTCACCCACAATTATGCCTACGGTAAAATAAAGCAGTCCACTTTAATGAAATTTATTGGAAAACTCCTCCCCCAACAATAAAGGCATTTTCTTCTGTAATATAGTTAGATCGCTAAAGGCAAGAGTATTTTAAGTGTTCAAGTAATTCTTCATTTTATTTAAATTTTTTTTTGCAGTTTTTCTTGTGGTTGCTATTCAGAAATATTTTTTCTTTCTTTAAATCCACTGAATTTTTAGTTAACATTTAAAAATGTCTATTGCTATTGAAAATATACCTGAAAAATCATGTCCTATGATGCAAGCATAAGTGTTATTACCTTGTTAGAGAGGGCTGGAAGGCAATTTTCCTAGCATTTCTTCATTATTCATCCTGGAGCATAATTGTGAAGGCACATTAATATTGTGGCCACCCACAAAATCTTTGAATGTGAAGTTATAATTTTCCAGATGTCTCATTATAGTACAAAGCTATACTACAATCTATTTAAATGCGAGTGCCTGAATAATAATTTGTATAGTATAAAATGTACTTGTGTGCTAATGTATATAATGTTTTGCCTCCTGTTTTCTCTCAGGATTTAATGTATATACAATGGGTACAATTTTCAAACTTAAAAGAATTATAGCCAGTAGAAAAATTATGTTGTACGGATTATGCAACATACAAACATAATAGAAATAAATGTTTGTTAATTATTTTTTCTAATGCTTAGCTTTCTTGTGATGCAATCTGAAATTACCTGTGTTATTCCATTCTACTTAATTTTCTAATGTTGTCATGATAAATTGATTTCATGACCTACTAAGGGATATTAACTCAAAATTTGGAAACCACTTTTTGAGGAGATGTAGGTAGAACACTGATAAGTATCAAAAGATAGTCCTTTAAGGTTCTAATTTTTTAAAAATTTCAAACCATTGAAGGAGTAAGCTTTGTCTCATGTTACACAGGCACCAACCAACCACGCTTGCCTTTAGTGATCTAACTATATTACAGAAGAAAAAGCCTTTATTGTTGGGGAAAAAGTTTTCCAATAAATTTCATTAAAAAAATCTAAAGCCTATATGACGTTAAAGGAAAGTGTAATGAACAAAACGAGTCAGAATATAGAGGAAAAGGAAGCATATGTATGAGAAAGAGGAGGCATGAGAACGATGAAATGAGTGAGGGTGACTATAATGATTGCTTCTGTTGCTTCTAGTGCCACAAACTAGAATCAGTGCTAGAAACTGCCCCTTCAAGATATTTTTAAACTTCATCTTAACATTGTAGAGGGACTGGATATTAGTTAATATTGTCAGGAAGTACAATCTCTTGCTCTAGCATTTCCAAAATAATCTGATGTTTACATTTCTTGAAAGCTAAGATTTCACTACCAATTCTTTTGAACTGTGTGAACTGATTAATTATTTTTTGAATTCAAGAAAAATAAAGAGAATAGAAGTCACTCCATGTTGGCTAATTAAATTCTAATTTTCTATTTTTTAGAAGTGGAAGTAGGAGCAAGATCTTTCCCCGCTAAATGAAAGCTGCTTAACATAGAGAACAACAACTCATAAGCTATTAATAAAGTGAAGTATTAAGATTACTTCCTGTCTTTATTGCACTTAATGGGGGAAATGATGGAAAATCACTAGCTTAAAGAGATATAAAGTGTCATAGCTTCTTCGTATGCCAGACAATAATAATCCTAGGAGCTGAATACTATTATTACCTCTATTTTCCAGGTAAGGAAGCAGAGATATATAACGTACTTAATGCTGACAGTGAGAGGCAGACTAGAATTCTAATGTAGACATTTTGGTTCCAAAATCCATGCTCGTAATGACTGTGCTATGCTGCCTCCTAGGTATAACATGTCCCTTCCAGATATTTGTGTATTACTCTTTACCTGTTCATATGTTGTGATATGATTTAATTACTTGCTGCCAACTTGTTTTAATTTGTGAACTCCTTAAAGATGAGGATTATCTCTATTTTATATGCCATGTCCATCCTTGTGTATTTTAAAATATATAAATAAAAAAGTAAATACATTATTAACTATAATTGGCTGACCTCAGCAAGTATTTGCAAGAGTTGAGGAGAGAATATTTTGCAATTAGTCAAGAAATAGACTGAATAAAATATAATTTCTTCAAAACATTTTAATGGATTCTTCTTGTCAAGCATTCAAAACGGTGATAATTAAATGCACTGTATGGACCTCGTTTAGATCCTGATTCAAACAAACCAACAATAGGAAACATTTTTGAGAAAACTGGAGAAAACCAAACATAGACTGAGTATAAGTTATCTCAAGGGATTATTGCTAAATTTATTGATCGTGATAGTAGTATAGTGATAATGGTATAGTAGTTATATTTTAAAAGTCCTTGTCTATGAGAGATAATCAATGGAGTATTTAGAGGTTAAAATATAAGATGTCTGGGATTTGCTTTAAAATACTCCGGAATTATTATTCATGAATTCTTCAAAGAGAAAAAAATTACAGAAGATTTAGAGACACATGGTGGCGCTGCAGGACAAGATGAAAACTGCATAGAGGACATTGGGCTCCATTATTCAGAGGAACAGGGAACATCTCACCCACTGAAAAGAGAGGTATTAAGGAGCTTCACCTACAGAGCTGCCAGAGAGCTATACACCCTTTGGGGAGTACTAATTTTAAAACGCAGCATTCAGCCTCCCAAATTAGAGCTGAACTTAAAATTTTCCATAAAAGACGTTGCTTAAAGGAACTATGACGATCAGAGGAGTACTCGCTCTGCGGAAAAGGCAAGTCCTGATTCTCTTTGTTTTGCTGGGATTGTCTGAGGCGGGTCCTAATTCTGTGCACTATTCTGTGGCCGAAGAAACAGAAATTGGCTCTTTTGTGGCCAATCTGGCAAGAGATCTGGGGCTTGGGGTGGAGGAGCTGTCCTCACGGGAGGCCCGAGTAGTGTCTGATGATAATGAAAAGCATTTGCACCTCAATTTGCTGACTGGAGATTTGCTCCTAAATAAGAGACTGGACCGAGAAGAGCTATGTGGCTCCACGGAGCCCTGTGTGCTGCATTTTCAAGTGGTATTGCAAAACCCTTTACAGTTTTTTTGGGCTGAGCTGCACATCAAAGATATAAATGATCACTCCCCTACATTTCTGGATAAGGAAATACTTTTGAAAATATCAGAAAGTGCCACTACTGGAACCACATTTCTAATGGAGAGTGCTCAAGATTTGGACATTGGAAGCAATAGTCTCCAAAACTACACAATTAGTCCCAATTCTCATTTCTACATTAAAATTCAAGACAGCGGTTATGGAAAGATATACCCAGAACTAGTCCTGGACAGAGAGTTAGACCACGAAGAGGAACCTGAGCTCAGATTAATACTCATAGCTCTGGATGGTGGATCTCCACCCAGGTCTGGGACAACTTTGGTTCTCATCAAGGTCTTGGACATCAATGACAACGCACCTGAGTTTCCTCAGAAGCTCTATGAGGTGCAGATCCTGGAGGACACACCCATTGGATCCTGGATAATAACCATCACTGCTAAGGATTTGGATGCAGGCTATTATGGAAAAATATCTTATATGTTTTTCCACGCATCTGAAGACATTCGTAAAACGTTTGAAATAAACCCAACATCTGGGGAAGTTCACCTGAGATCAAGCTTAGATTTTGAAGTAATACAGTCCTACATTATAAATATTCAGGCAACAGATGGTGGGGGTCTTTCAGAAAAATGCACTCTTCTAATTACTGTAATAGATATAAACGACAATGCACCAGAAGTGACCATGTCATCAGTTACAAAGATAATTCCAGAGAATGCCTCAGAGACCCTTGTGGCTCTCTTTAGTGTCCGAGACCAAGACACTGGGGAAAATGGGAGGACGGTTTGCTCTATTCAAGATGACGTCCCCTTTTTTCTAAAACCGACCTTCAAGAACTTTTTCACTGTAGTTTCGGAAAAAGCACTAGACAGAGAGGTAAGAGCCGAGTACAACATCACCATCACCGTAATAGATATGGGTACCCCCAGACTGAAAACCGAGTGCAATCTAACGGTGATGGTCTCCGACGTCAATGACAACGCCCCGGCCTTCACCCAAACCTCCTACACGCTGTTCGTCCGCGAGAACAACAGCCCCGCCCTGCACATCGGCAGCGTCAGCGCCACAGACAGAGACGCCGGCGCCAACGCCCAGGTCACCTACTCGCTGCTGCCGCCCCAGGACCCGCAGCTGCCCCTGGCCTCTCTGGTGTCCATCAACGCGGACAACGGGCAGCTGTTCGCCCTGAGGGCGCTGGATTACGAGGCCCTGCGGGTCTTGGAGTTCGGCGTGGGCGCCGTGGACCGCGGCTCCCCGGCGCTGAGCAGCCAGGCGCTGGTGCGCGTGCTGGTGCTGGACGCCAACGACAACTCGCCCTTCGTGCTGTACCCGCTGCAGAACGGCTCTGCGCCCTGCACCGAGCTGGTGCCCAGGGCGGCCGAGCCGGGCTACCTGGTGAGCAAGGTGGTGGCGGTGGACGGCGACTCGGGCCAGAACGCCTGGCTGTCGTACCAGCTGCTCAAGGCCACGGAGCCCGGGCTGTTCAGCGTGTGGGCGCACAACGGCGAGGTGCGCACGGCGCGGCTGCTGAGCGAGCGCGACGCGGCCAAGCACAGGCTGCTGGTGCTGGTCAAGGACAATGGCGAGCCGCCGCTGTCGGCGAGCGTCACGCTGCACGTGCTGCTGGTGGACGGCTTCTCGCAGCCCTACCTGCCGCTCCCGGAAGCGGCTGCCGACGCGGCCCAGGCCGACCCGCTCACGGTCTACCTGGTCATCGCGTTGGCGTCGGTGTCGTCGCTCTTCCTGTTCTCGGTGCTGGCGTTCGTCGCGGTGCGGCTGTGCAGGAGGGGCAGGGCCGCCTGGGTGGGTGGCTGCTCAGTGGCTGAAGGCCACTTTACGGGCCATCTGGTGGACGTCGGCGGCACCGGGACCCTTTCCCAAATCTACCAGAGTGAGGTACGTCTAATGGGAGGTACTGGGACAGATGAATTTAAATTTCTGAAGCCAATTATTCCCAATCTCTCAGTCCATGATACTGATAGGAATATTGAGGAAAGTGAGAACTTTAGGAATAGCTTTGGATTCAACATTCAATAAAATAATTTATTTTAAATTACTATTCTTTATCATTCTTGGGAAACGGGATATTTTTGCCAATTTGTAATGGATTTTAGATTGTACTGCTGCTGCATGCATTGGTTCTCACTATCTCATCAGTACTTTAAAAATCTTATTAGTGGCTATAATGACATGGAAATATAATTTGGTTTTTTTTTTCATTTATTTGGTCAAAATGTCATACTAACAAACTTATTGCTAACTTTTTGTTGTGATAATGGCACTGTAATGCAAGACAGTATTATTAATTGCAGTTACAAACTTAAGTATTAAGATTGAATTCCCAATATATGTAATTTACTTCTAGACATATTATCAAATCATAAATAAAGCAAAAAATTTTAATGCTATTGAATCTGAGTAGAAAATAATTGGATTTTATCTAACTGTTCTTGAAATTTTTTATTATAAAGGGTAAAACTGCTGCCTCTCCATATTCAGTACTAGGGTATCTTATTTGTTTGTTTGTTTGTTATATGGTGGTTTTTTTTTTTTCAAGAATTTATGACAAAATAAAGGTAACCACATTGGAAATCATTGATTTAAGTAATTTTCTTTTTTTGTTGTTGATATGCTGTTTGGGGGGACGAATCTTATACTATTCTGGGACTTAATATTGCTGTTTTGTTTTTCTTTAAATATACCATATTTGCTAGTTTAAGTTTTATTATTTTATATTGTCCATTACTTAACTAGAATGTAGTTTATGGCATCATCCTGAGTAAAATAACCCTCCATCAGCGAAGTATAGATAAAAACAGGTTAAGAAATCAAAATGAAAATGCAAACTGTAAATGAAAAGAATTAGGTTTACTTTTCCATTGATATTTAAGAGTAAACATATAAAATTTTTAATATTTTATGGCCTCTCTCAAATATCTACAAAAAAGGAATGGATCTGTATTTAGTTTATATATACCTCATGATGTTACAAATTATGTCTCCAATCTATAAGTAGACAGTTAATGGAAGATTATAAGAGAGATTTTGATAACTGGAATGTAGTGTGGATATAGAGCTAGAGTGCACATACACTTCTGTAATTTCACTCATAAAACTAACTATTATGGACTAGTTGATGCAGTAAAATGGAATTTTACTTGACACTGTGAAATGGGTGAAACAAATTCCAATTTCCTTAGGAATCTTTTTTTTTGCTTCACATAATTTTTACTGGTTTTATTTTGTGTTGCAATAGACACTAGTTGTGAGGATCACATTTAAATAGACATTTAAGCAATAAAATCCTGAAAAAGACTATTTAGGCCCTCTTTATACCTCATGTCATAAGAAATCATATGCTTTTTATGCATAAGAATAAGAATAGATAAGAACAGAATATTTTATTTGAACAATAAGAAACAGACTTGTAGACTACGAGATAGAATAAAATCCAGAGTCAGATTCTTTTATATAAAAGAACTCAGATATAATAGAGGAGGTGTCAAAATCACTGGGGCTTGCAGGGAGACTGATTACTTAGCGAATGTTATTGGGAAAATTGGCTCACTATATAAAGAAACAAAATTATCTCAGGCCATATAAAAATAATAAACATATGGATCTAAGAGGTAAATCTGAAATATTTTAATTGGAACAAATGTAATTAATCTAAGTAAAAATATATTTATGACCTTACTATTGGTTTGAATTTCTTAAACAAGGCTTTAAAAAATATAAACAATAAAGATAAAAATTGGAAAGTATTACGACCTCAAAACTAGATGATAGCACAGACAAGCTAGCAGATGACAGAGAGAAACTACTTGCAGAATTTTAACTGAAGAGGGTTAGTATTTAGATTATTCAAATAACTCTTTCAGATCAGCAAAAATAAAGTCAGGAGAGCCAGTAGAATTTTTTTAGGTCAGGGGGAAAGGAAATTAAATAAAGAAAAAAAGGTAAAACAGAAAGTCTGAAAAGAACATGAAGTGATGCTCAACCTCATTAGTTGATTAAATGCATATTAAAATAAGACACCAGTTTATACCCAGTTTATATGACATTAGTAAAGATGGGAAATTTGGGTAATATCAGATGTAACAATAGGAAGTCGCATGTGCAGCCCACTGTGAGAGATTTTCAGTAGTATTTAGTGAAATTTAGTATGTACATATCCTATGATCTAGCAATTCTGTTTTGAGGTGTATAAACCAGAAAACTCTTACCCACTTTACCAAATGATGTGCATGAGAATGTTCATGTTGGGAAAGCAAAAAACAGGAGGTCACCCACATATCCCATCAGTAAAGCAATCGATAAATAAAATGTGGGACATGGTTGTGAAGGAATATTATGCAGTGATCAAAAGGACTAACTAGGTATACATACAACCACATGGGTAAATCTCAAAAGTATTAAAAGGAAGAAAGAGACTGATAGTTCAGTACAGTGCCATATATCTATGTAATAGATAATATCTTATATTTGTAGAATGTACAAATATCCAATAAATATCTCAGAAGGAGAGAAGAAGAAACAGATCTAGGAAAAAAGATATGTATTTATACATAGGAGAATAAGAGTTTTAGAGAAAAATGGGATCCAACCAATGGCTATTACAGAAATTATCTCTAAGAGATTGTTTAAATTGATTGCAGCATTATAGAGTTGATTTAGTATCAATCAGTTGAAATTGGTAAAAAATACATATTATTTCTTTAATCTCTCAAGAATATCAATTACCCAAACCCCAAAGCTAAGAGTTTACTTATAATTTTGAGACATAATAACATCCTTGAGACTTTACATTTTTAATAAGGATGACATAAATTATGTAGACCAACACTACGACTGAAAACAATTAGCTAATAAAACACTAATATATTGTCAGGTCACAGTTAATGTTTAAAGGTAATCCAGAGAGCCCTGAATTAATTTTTTCCCTAGGAACATTTGGAATTCTGGGAAATGAGAACCTCTAGGTTCAGACAATTAAGGAAGAAATCAAAGCCCAACAAAGTAAGAAGTTTATAGAAAGCCCTCACATTAATAAATATGGACTCTTAAGCTCAACACCTTTAGGGTGAAAGTAAACTGGAAGTGGACGAGTGAGCCCTTGTGTGGAAATATCAGCTTTGAACTTGATTTTTAGCATGAACTTAATTTAAGGTGGTCATTGACAAGCAGTTCTCCCAGATCCTGATAGAATCGAATGCAGATCATCAGTGAAAGGTTTATTCATTCTAAGCCTAGAATTATTAATGCACATAATTTATATGTTCTTAAACACAAAGATAATTTCATACACAAGGAAACATGGCACCATTAGTGAGAGCCAGTAGAAAAAACAGAACACAAATAAATTTTCAAACACTTTAAATATTTTAATTATCTTGCACAGTCTGTAATATGCTAACCACTTTAATTGAAATAAAAGCTATACTTGAAGATGTATAGGGAACAAGAAACAATAAATGTGAAAGATTAGAAAGGTTAGAAAGACTAGAACCAAATAGAACTCTTGGAATGGAAAAATATGATAATCAAAATTTAAATCTGAATAAGAGTTTTAATAGAAAATTAGATTTCACCAAATAAAAAATTTATGGAGTGAAAAATAGGTCAGAATATAGTTTATCTAGAATGCAATTCAGAGAGAGAGAATAAGATGAAAAATATGGAGGAGATAGTTACAAACACAAGACAGAGTTAAAAGGTTTAACATATTTAACTAGAATTCCAGGAGGAGCAATGAGAAAGATTTGTTCAGAAGCAATATTTGAAAAAATAATGGCTGGAATTTTCCAGAATTTATGAAAATGTCAATGCAGATTCAAGAGACCCAAATAAATCTAGCAGGATAAATAAAAAATAACCATGCCTAGACACATTGTGAAAATTTGAAAGACAAAGACAAAGATATCTTTAACAAAAAAGAAAGAAAGAAAGAGAGAGAGAGAGAGAGAGAGAGAGAGAGAGAGAGAAAGCAAGCAAGCCAGCCAGCCAGCCATGGTAAAAAGACATTTAATCTTTAAACACACAACAATCAAACTGATAGCTATGTTCCATGTTGACAATTTCTCAACAATAGCAATGGAAACTAAAAGAAAGTAAGACATCCTCAATGTACTGAAAGAAATTAGCAAACTGTCATGTCTAAATAGTTTTTGCACACAAGAGTCATTAAATGAGAGAATCAAATCAATTGTGTATCAGTTTGGTTTTAAATTAGTCAAGATCATAGGAAAGAATTGGTGTAAACACATTTTATCTCTCAAATATAACTTCTTATAATTTTCCTTTTTCCATCCCTTGCCACAATTCTGAGTACAGGAATTTGGCCTGTATATGTTTCTAGACTTCTTCATTTCTACTGATATTCACTTCTACTCTAGTCACCTATGACCATGGCCACTTTCTGGAGATGGTAGTCTCTTAGAGCTGAAATTGCAAATTCATACACACTTATCTTAATCTATGACTTACATTCTTTCTCAAAGGCTTCAACCACCATTTATACCAATAAATTCCAAATTCATCTCTGCAGCCCAAACTTCTTTCCTCAACTTCATTTATGTAATGAAAGATCATTTATATTACTTTTACATGGATACTCTATGGACACTTCAAATTCAACATGTTTTAAGTTAAAATTTTCCCTTCCTCAAATGAAAGATCTTCTCTAGCTCTATACCTGTTTCCTCTTCTCCTCTTCCTGTATTTACTTTATCAGTTAATAGCACCAACATTTGCTCAGTCCCTTAAACCTGTAAAAAAAGTTCTTACTTTTACTCCTTACACCATTTCCTCTATATCTAATCTATTACCACATGCAATAGATTTTATCTTTATCATCCTAATATAACTGTATTTCATATCTTAATTGTATCATATCTTAACTGTATTACTGCAACTTCCTTTTTAAATTTACTTTTTATTAAATTTTTTTGGGTGACATTGGTTAATAAAATTATATAGGTTCCAAATATACAATTCTATAATACATCACCTGTATATTGCATTGCGTGTTCACCTCCCAAAGTCAATCTCCTTCTGTCACCATATATTTGACTCCCTTTACCCTTATCTACCTCCCCCTTTTCCATTCCCTCTGGTAACCACTAAACTGTTGTATGTGTCTATGAGTTTTTGTTTGTCTTGTTCATTTGTTGCAACTTCTAATCAGTCCGTTGCATTTAGTCTTACTCCTCTTTATTCTCAACAATGAAACAGGATGTTTTGAAAAATAAAAACATCAGTCGACTTGAAACTAATAACAAAAATAAATGATCCAATTAGACAATGAACAGGGGACCTGAACAGACAATTCTTCCCAAAAGACATACAAATGACCAATAGTTATATGAAAAGATACTCAACTTCACTAGATATAAGAGAAATGCAAAAAAATAAAAATAAAAACATGGTCATGTTGCTTTTCTATTTAAAACCCTTCAATAATTTTGCATTTCCACTGACTTGCATGACCTTATTCTTATTGTCTTTTCAAAGAGTATTTGCTGACAGCTAGAGACAATTAAGACCTTTGGTTCCCATTTCCAGTTTTCCTGGGAACCTCTTACTCACTAAGTCAATTACATAAGAGGCCTCTTGGTTATTTTTAATTGCTTTATATAGTGCCTTCACAGAGATGATAATTTATTTGAGATTGGGGCTATATTTTAAATATGTTTTTTTATATCCACCACAGCTCTAGCAAATTGTGGTTTATTGTGTTAAGGACTGAATAGTAATAGCCTCACATATTGCAAAGAATCTAACTCAGAAAATAAGAATATAGAAGTAAATACAGTTAAAATTCATCAACAAACAAGATAATATTTTCTTGCAAACTTATTTGACTTTGTTTAAAACCTGAGAATCTGCAGAGTCGCATGGTGGCGCTGCAGGATAAGATGGGGAAATTTTTGAATCATCAGATGCCCTAGCTTCTATTGACTGGTGGAATTGAGAGTGCTGGAGAAACAGGGAGGGAAAAGGGGGCTTTCAAGAGATAGCTAGGCAGCCAACGACACCCTCGCGACAGGATTACAAATCTATAGATTCTCAAAGGTCCTGGTTGATAGGAGCAACTCCCAGAGCTGTTTGAGATTGAGCTGAAAACATTTCTGCAGGAAGACCTTTGAATAAAAGAGCCATGGAGCGGAGAGAGAAAAGCCCTCAGCAGATAAGGCAAGTGCTGATTTTCTTTGTTTGCCTGGGAGGGTCTTTGGTGTGTTCAGAGAACTGGCGCTTTTCTGTAGCAGAAGAAACAGAGACCGGCTCCTTTATAGCCAACGTGGTGAAAGACGTAGGTTCAGGTGTGGAAGACTTAGCTGCGCGGAGGGCCAGAGTCATCTTTGACGATTATAAACCATACCTGTGGTTGGATCAGCAGACTGGCAACTTGCTCTTAAATGAGCAATTGGACCGGGAGGCACTTTGTGATTTCACGGAGCCATGTGTATTGCATTTTCAGGTGTTACTTGAAAATCCTTTGCAATTTTTTCGGGCTGAGCTTTGGGTCAGAGACATAAATGATCACACTCCCACATTCTTAGATAAAGATATACTTCTGAAAATCCAAGAAGGTACTGCTCCAGGAACCTCATTTCAAATGGAGAGTGCTCAGGACTTGGATGTAGGAAAGAATGGTGTCCAAAACTACACATTAAGCCCCAATCCTCATTTCCACCTTAAATTAGAAGACACTGATAAGGGCAGAAAATACCCAGAGCTGGTACTTGTCCAATCTCTGGATCGAGAGAAGGAGCCTGAACTTAGATTAACGCTAACAGCCTTGGATGGTGGGTCTCCGCCCAGGTCTGGAACTGCAGTGGTTCGCGTTTTGGTCTTGGATATCAATGACAATGCCCCTGAGTTCCAGAGTCCCCTCTATGAGGTTCAGATACCAGAAAACAGCCCTCTGGACTCCTTGGTCGTCAAGGTGTCTGCTACAGATTTAGACACAGGAATAAATGGAGAACTATCTTATTCGTTTTCCCACATCTCCAGAGACATACGGAAAACATTTGAAATCCATCCAGTCTCTGGCGAAGTCCATTTAAAAGCGCTTTTGGATTTCGAGTTAATTCAGTCTTACATGATAAATATTCAGGCCATTGACGGTGGAAGCCTCACGGGAAAATCTACGATTTTAATTCGGGTCCTAGATGTGAATGATAACCCACCAGAAATAGTCATAACATCTCTTACCAGCCCCATACCGGAAAATTCATCACCTGAGATGGTCGTCGCTGTTTTTGGTGTACGAGACCAAGACTCGGAGGACAACGGGAAGATGGTTTGCTCAATTCAAGATAATCTCCCCTTTCTCTTGAAACCCACTTTCAAGAATTTCTACACCCTGGTAACAGAGCGCCCATTGGACAGAGAGACCAGAACTGAATACAACATCACTATCACTGTCACCGACTTGGGGACTCCCAGACTGAAAACCGAGCACAACATTACCGTATTGGTCTCCGACGTCAACGACAACGCCCCGGCCTTCACCCAAACCTCCTACACGCTGTTCGTCCGCGAGAACAACAGCCCCGCCCTGCACATCGGCAGCGTCAGCGCCACAGACAGAGACGCGGGCGCCAACGCCCAGGTCACCTATTCGCTGCTGCCGCCCCAGGACCCGCAGCTGCCCTTGGCCTCCCTGGTGTCCATCAACGCGGACAACGGGCAGCTGTTCGCCCTGAGGGCGCTGGATTACGAGGCCCTGCGGGTCTTGGAGTTCGGCGTGGGCGCCGTGGACCGCGGCTCCCCGGCGCTGAGCAGCCGGGCGCTGGTGCGCGTGCTGGTGCTGGACGCCAACGACAACTCGCCCTTCGTGCTGTACCCGCTGCAGAACGGCTCTGCGCCCTGCACCGAGCTGGTGCCCAGGGCGGCCGAGCCGGGCTACCTGGTGAGCAAGGTGGTGGCGGTGGACGGCGACTCGGGCCAGAACGCCTGGCTGTCGTACCAGCTGCTCAAGGCCACGGAGCCCGGGCTGTTCAGCGTGTGGGCGCACAACGGCGAGGTGCGCACGGCGCGGCTGCTGAGCGAGCGCGACGCGGCCAAGCACAGGCTGCTGGTGCTGGTCAAGGACAATGGCGAGCCGCCGCTGTCGGCCAGCGTCACGCTGCACGTGCTGCTGGTGGACGGCTTCTCGCAGCCCTACCTGCCGCTCCCGGAAGCGGCTGCCGACGCGGCCCAGGCCGACCCGCTCACCGTCTACCTGGTCATCGCGCTGGCGTCGGTGTCGTCGCTCTTCCTGTTCTCGGTGCTGGCGTTCGTCGCGGTGAAGTTGTGCAGGAGGAATAGGGCCGCCTGGATGAGTGGCAGCTCAGTGCCCGAGGGCCACTTTCCGGGCCACCTAGTGGACGTCAGCAGCACCGGAACCCTGTCTCAGAACTACCAGTATGAGGTGTGTCTCGGGGGAGGTGCTGGGACCCGCGAGTTCAAGTTCCTTAAACCCGTTATCCCCAATTTCCCACCACTGAACACTGAAAGGGAGGAAAGCCACATTTTTTTGAATGGCTTTGGTTTTAATTAGGGATTTGATTATTATGCAGAACTTTTAGGATGCGCGCTATTTCTTTGTAAAACTTTTTCATTGTAATGTAAAATTATTTTAGGGAACCACTTGAGAATTTGTAGAATTTCAATAATTTAAATCTATTTTCTGTTTTTTATATTAACTGTGAATAAACTAAAAGAGCTAGGATTTGCTTAGTGTTTCTCCAAAATGCAACCTTATTTATTCAAATATACAGCATGTCCCTTGAAGCTTAATTGCACACTCAGCTCAGTCATATACTCTGAGTGTTCTAGCCTCTAGATCCTCTCATCAAAAGTTTTTACATGTTTGATGGCATTATTATAGAAGAAAATGCATGGTATGAATAAAAACATAATTGCTTTGTTTTCCAGTTAGGTTGGTTTTTAATGTTATCTTTTAAAGGATTTTTTAAAGCATAATCAATCTTCCCATTCTACTCTTCTGACAAATAGTTTAGAGAAATTTTTCTGCATTAATATTTTGTGAACTGTTTCTTTTGCTGGTAGGTGGTGTTGTCTTAAAATAAATTCTGATCTTGTTTAGATTAAGGCATATGTCCTAGCCTGCACTTCTTGTCTGAGAACTTCCTGGTGATATCCAAGAAAGGTAATTGCTATGGAGAAGTTTGTTTTTTGTTTTTTGTTTTTTTTTAACCTCTCTTGACAATTTTTGACTGGCCCAGTAATAGACTCCTGATTAAAGCAGGAATAGTCACATTCTCTAAACCCAAAAATTGGCAGTTAAGGTTCAGTTCATCTACTTCTTTCCTTGATTGCTTGTAACTAGTAAATAAATGTTAAGCATGAGCTTAAGTAGCTTCGTTCATTCTTGTGTAGTTTGGCAACATAGAAAGGCATCTAGAGAGGAAGGTAAGAAAGGAGTAAGGAAAGGAAGGAAAGAATAAAGGTGAGAAGGAATAAGGGAGTGGAGGAGGTAGAAGCCTAAGAAACAATAGAGACTAAGGCAGCTACTTGGTTCTAGACCTATCTGTTCCTGGTTTAGTGTCTATAAAGTCTCCATTGTCTAATTGTCCTTAATTCTACAGTAAGACTTCAGTTTCTTAATAATAAAACTTTTTCTTTAACTCATCTTGGGGAGGCTGGGGCCTTTCTCAAAACCAAAAGAGATAGGAAAGATAAATGCAGTCTTGGGTCCTCAATTAGACTACATACCATCAAACCCTTCTTTTATTGCATGCTTCTAGTATTAATGAATTAAATAAAAATGTACAAGCTTAGAGATAATCTATACTGGAGAATTCTGTTGTAAAACAATTCTGTACATAATTTATGAGGTCTTTTAACAGAAAAATGCTACAAAGATTTTTATGTAATGACTCGTTAACACGTTTCCCTCCATTATTTCATGTGCCCCTGGATCAGTTTTAAAAAGTAGCATTGAAGTTGTTATTGTTTGGGTGTCTATATCTTTTCTCAGGATCATCATACCCTCCTTAGCACCTATTTCTTTTAAAAATTATTTACTGAGTTTAATGTGAACAGAATTATTTTATCATTTAATGTAAAATCTTTAACATCTACAAATAATCCGATTTGGTTATAGGGGTTGATTCCTGATTTCATTAAGAAAATAAATATTTGATTGATACATGCTGCTACTAGAGAGGCTCATGAAAAAGTTTTCAAGCTTCCCGCCAAGTCTACAGGCTTAAATTTTTCTCTAGAAGAGAAAAATAAGGTTTACTGACAGATGACAGATGGGAATGAAAAGCTAATTTTGATCAATTTGCTCACTGACATAGATACCAGCTTCTATCCACTAATATTAAAAAATGCATGAACATTTAGAGCATATTTTTGCACATTTAATTCCATAATAAAGAGTTTGGATCCATGACTGAAATTTTTCTATAAGGAAAACTATCAGATTTTAACTGTAACAAGCATGTTCTCATATTTTGAGGGTTTACTTAAAATTTTTTCCCTATGTAGAGGAAAACATTCTAAAATACAAAGTCAATTTGAGTGATTTGTGTCTTAATGAAATTAAACCAATATTCAATACAATGATTACACTTGGGTGACACTAAGTTTTCCTAGTTAGCCAGGTAACTGGAGTGCCAGAATACATGATACTATTATTAAAACAATATTATTAAAATATTGGCTAAAGTATGGTGCAGTTGGGGAGACCCAAGGTCCCTGACTCCAAGATATTTTTACCATTCTTACGGGTAAAAGAATTGCAGTTCCATGTTAGGTTGCCAGGATCTTAAGCTATCCATAAGAGATACGTGAGTTGCTTGCTAAAAAGCAGTTGTGATCTTTTGTACTTGGGAATAAGTTTAACCTACCGTTTCAGATGAATCTAGCTTATTTTCTTCTGCACTTTAGTTTTTACCATAACCTTATCTTTGTGATCTTGACTTTCTCTGAATCTTAGCTTCAACATGTATGTTAGTATCTTAGTTTTAGTAATAGATGTAGATGCTCTTTACAAATCATTTTAGATAGTGTACCAGTCAATACAACATACGTACAGAGCTATAGGGATGTCCTCTCTAGACAACATTTACAGATAAATTATCCACAAGGCCTTAAGCTGTCTATTGGGTTTGCATAATAAACCGGCTCTAGCTAGTCTATTAATTTTATACTTCTGAAACATGTACATGAATTTCTTCATCTACTCTTCTGGCAATGAGTTGGGAGTTTAATGGTGTATACTTTTTTCTTTAGAAATAGACTGATAGCTATGCATCTTTTTCTACTCAGTTTCCTCCAGAGTACCGACTGTACATTATGGTAGACATTATATTGTAAACTCCATGTCAAAGAAGGTATTAGTATTTCCAGCACTTAGTACAGTATGAAATATAATATAAAATCAATGATTTTGTTGAATAAACAAATAAATATAGTTAGCTTTGTTCTTGCATCATTTCCTAAAGTGTCTGGCACCATTTCTACATTTATAATTTCACATGAAAATAGAAGTTACCATTTTATTTATAAACCACTCTATATGCAATCTGTGGTGGTTATTTGTGTATGTGTGCATAAATCTAAGTGGAACACGTTTTATAGCATTTCCAGCAAATTGAGCTTAAGTAAACACATGGTGGCGCTGTAAGCTAAGGCTGAGAAAACCAGACCTGCAGATGGGGGCAGTCATATACAGATCTATCTAAGAGAAGAGGATTCTTAACGGAATTACCTTACAGCAAGGACAGACTGCCAGGACAGACTGCCTACAGACCCAACAGGAACCCCGACCCTAAAGACTTCTGGCGTTGGAGAAATGGAGGCTGAAGAGCAGCGCTTTCCTATACTAAGGCAAGTCCTGCTTCTCTTTGTTTTCCTGGCTCAGACTTGGGCGGAGCATGAAGGTTATAGTGTCGTAGAAGAAACGGCCACTGGATCTTTTGTGGCCAATCTAGCAAAGGACATAGGGCTAGAGGTAGGAATGCTGTCTTGGCGGAGGGCTCGGGTCATTTTTAACAACAACAAAAAACACTTTCAGCTGAACCTTCAGACTGGAGATTTACAAGTAAATGAGAAATTGGATCGGGAAGAACTGTGTGGTCCCACGGAGCCTTGCATGCTGCAATTCCAGGTGTTACTGGAAGAACCTTTGGAGGTATATAGGTTTAAGCTTTTGGTTAGTGACATAAATGACAATTCACCTGTGTTTCCAGAAGCAGAAATGACTTTGAAAATAATGGAAAATACTCTTCCAGGGACTCTGTTTCCCCTCAAAAATGCACAAGATTTAGATGTAGGCATCAATAACATTCAAAAGTACACCATCTACCCCAACTCCCATTTCCACGTTCTTACCCGAAATGGCAGTGAGGGCAGAAAATACCCAGAGCTGGTTCTGGACAAAGCCCTAGACCGTGAGGAGCAGCCTGAGCTCAGGTTAACTCTCATGGCGGTAGATGGGGGAGTGCCTCCCAAAAGTGGCACCGCACTGGTCCTCATTGATGTCTTGGACATCAATGACAACACCCCTGAATTTGTGCAGCCACACTACCATGTGCAGATCCTGGAAAACAGTCCTCTGGGGTCTCTTGTTGTCACTGTTTCCGCTAGAGATTTAGACATGGGAATAAATGGCGAAATAGTCTACTCATTTTTTTCTGGTGATGAAGAAATTACTAGGACATTTGCACTTAATGAACTAACGGGAGAAATTAAAATAATTAGGACACTCGATTTTGAAAAAATTGTGTCATATGAGGTGGATATTAAGGCGTCTGATGGGGCAGGTCTTTCTGGAAAATGCACTGTCATAATACAGGTGGTGGATATAAACGACAACGCCCCAGAATTAACGGTGGCTTCATTTGTAAGCTCTATCCCAGAAAATTTCCCGGAAACTACAATAGCTCTTTTCAGCGTTCAAGATCGAGACTCTGGGGAAAATGGAAGAATGATTTGTTCCATCCAGGAAGATGTTCCTTTCACGCTGAAACCTTGCGTAGAGAATTTCTACAAGGTGGTAACAGAAGGACCATTGGATAGGGAGAGTCGGGCAGAGTACAACATCACCATCACCGTCACAGACATGGGATCTCCCAGGCTGAAAACCCAGCACAACATAACGCTGATGGTCTCCGACGTCAACGACAACGCCCCGGCCTTCACCCAAACCTCCTACACGCTGTTCGTCCGCGAGAACAACAGCCCCGCCCTGCACATCGGCAGCGTCAGCGCCACAGACAGAGACGCGGGCGCCAACGCCCAGGTCACCTACTCGCTGCTGCCGCCCCAGGACCCGCAGCTGCCCCTGGCCTCCCTGGTGTCCATCAACGCGGACAACGGGCAGCTGTTCGCCCTGAGGGCGCTGGATTACGAGGCCCTGCGGGTCTTGGAGTTCGGCGTGGGCGCCGCGGACCGCGGCTCCCCGGCGCTGAGCAGCCGGGCGCTGGTGCGCGTGCTGGTGCTGGACGCCAACGACAACTCGCCCTTCGTGCTGTACCCGCTGCAGAACGGCTCTGCGCCCTGCACCGAGCTGGTGCCCAGGGCGGCCGAGCCGGGCTACCTGGTGAGCAAGGTGGTGGCGGTGGACGGCGACTCGGGCCAGAACGCCTGGCTGTCGTACCAGCTGCTCAAGGCCACGGAGCCCGGGCTGTTCAGCGTGTGGGCGCACAACGGCGAGGTGCGCACGGCGCGGCTGCTGAGCGAGCGCGACGCGGCCAAGCACAGGCTGCTGGTGCTGGTCAAGGACAATGGCGAGCCGCCGCTATCGGCCAGCGTCACGCTGCACGTGCTGCTGGTGGACGGCTTCTCGCAGCCCTACCTGCCGCTCCCGGAAGCGGCTGCCGACGCGGCCCAGGCCGACCCGCTCACCGTCTACCTGGTCATCGCGTTGGCGTCGGTGTCGTCGCTCTTCCTGTTCTCGGTGCTGGCGTTCGTCGCGGTGAAGTTGTGCAGGAGGGGCAGGGCCGCCTGGATGAGTGGCAGCTCAGTGCCCGAGGGCCACTTTCCGGGCCACCTAGTGGATGTCAGCGGCACTGGAACCCTGTCCCAGAATTACCAGTATGAAGTGTGTCTGACAGGAGGCTCAGGGAACACCAGAGAGTTCAAGTTCTGAAGTCTGTTGCCTCCAATCATCACAAGTCGGTTTGTCAATGATGTGGAGGAAAACTCTAACTTCTTAAACAGTTTTGGATTCAATTAGGAATTTGCTAAGTTTTCAGAGCATTCAAGATGAAGGTTAGTTCTTTCTAAATATACTACATCTCCATTACCTTTTTTGGTCCATATAGAACTTCTTGGATATTTTATTTCATTTTCCAAGTTAAGAAGATTAGAAATTTTAAGTATTTCGATTTAGACAACAAACTTGTAACATTACTTCATTACTGAAAAGTCATGAATATTTGTTCAATTTATCAACTTTTCATTATCAACTACTACTGATCTGTAAATGACCCTAGCCCCATTCTCTGTTTGAATGTTGTCCAGAAATATTTTCTAAATGTTTGATGTTGTGGTTACTTAGGAGATAGGCATGATATAAATATAACAAGTCACTAGTATGTCTTCAGTTTACTATGATATTATGCATACCTGGCTTAATTTTTTAAAGGGAGAAACATCTGCAAATATTGCATGTTTTTGTTTCACAGTAGTATTAAGTGGAAAAAACTTACAATTTCCCCCACACTTAAAGACATTTTATCTCTTTATATCAAACTTGAGTACATAATATACATGAGTATTATTTAAAAATCGGTAGATTTTTTTCTAGATATTTAAAATTATAGATCTTACCCCATCTCTTTCTGGAAATTTTTCTTTTCAGTAGACATCTACTGTTACAGCCATGTTTATTTTAATGATTCATCTTCCTCTTTGATTTCAGACAATCAAACAAAGTGGTAGACATTACTGATCCAATTGCACCAATCTGATTCTCTCTGGGTTTTTTTTTTTTTAGTAGCTTTAGAAACCAGATATGAAATAGTCCATCTGTTAGGAACTTAACAAGAAATATCTTGTTGGCTAAAGCCATGAAAAGAAGCAGAGAAAGCCAATACACTTAGGGGCAAGAAGGAAGGAGATGCCTAAAGAGTAACCTTGTTGTACATTTTCCAGTCCCACCCAAGTCTGCTTTGCTCCTTGGGTTTTTGGAAACAAGTGCTCTTTTAATAAACTTTCCTCTAATTAAGAAGCTAAGTAGGTTTTTGTTTTCACTTGTTAAAAGCATGTTTAGATATTTTTGTATGGATTGAAACTTATTTTTTGTGGTTTTCATATTAATTTATAAATTGTGGTTTTTGTTTTAATTTAACAATATTTGGGTCTAAAGGTTGTGGAATATTAGTAGTCTATAAGAGACAAGCACAAGCTTTTGTTAGACTATATAATTTTTAGAATTGATAGATTATTTCCAAATTGTACAGTTTGTGGAGTACTTAGTAGAAACTTAGAATATTCTACTATATAAGTTATAAATATCATCAGTGTCATAATAGCATTTGTGTGAAATAACACCGACAATGTAAAAAGTGTTTTAAAGAGATGTATACCTTATTTGTAAAATCATTATAACCTGGTTGTTATGTTCTTTCTTTTTTTATAATATATTCATTTGTTGGGGGGTAGCAAGAGTATTTTGCTATTTAATTAAAACCATTTTAAATCATTCCAAATTATTTCAAATTACTATTCAAAAGAGCATGGAAAATAGCTGCTTGGGAACATGCTGTCTTGTTCATCCAGCTCATATAATGAACCAGAATCCTAGCAAAAAAAATGGAGCTTTTACATTAGGAAGAGAATCCGTCAGTCAAATTTTAAAAGTGAATTGTGATGTATTCATTGACCTATTCAATAAATATTTGTTGAGCATCTACCATGTGTCAGGGACTAGATGTTGAGGGATATAGAATTGAACAAAACAAAGCTCTGGAACTCAAGAATGACAGAAAATAAACATGTACATATATGCTATATCAGATGGTGATCAATGCTAAGGAGACAAAGCAGGGTAAGAGCTATAGGAAGTGATTTTATGCATGTCCCCATAGTTTGAGTTTCAAAAAATCATAGCTCTCTGACCTTATGTAGAAAGGGCATATAAACTGGAATTAACTGGTAGCTTTTTCCTTTATGTGATTCTACCAATGAGAACCACAACTCTGGCACATAGGCTGCCTAGAATTTGGAAGAAAATCTGGAGGAATTCATGCTTTTTGCTGAGAGAATTTAAAGAAATTACATAGGTATATATTGTTATTTTTTACAAGATGACTGATCACTATTAAATCTTCTTCCACTTTTCTGTTCTCCTCAGAGCACCCCATACATACTACAGGTTCTCTAGAAGGTAAAAACCATGTCTGGTCTGTTTACTGATGTATTTCAGAACCTAGTACATAGATATCAGTAATATTTCTTTGAATTAAGGGATGAATAATTATAGTTGCATGATTTTGTAATTACATCATCTCCCTCAAACCACTTTCAAGCTCCCAGTAGATTATTGGGATAATTCGATAGATAAATTATTAGGATTACTAGATTTTTACAGGAGTATAGAGAGAATACAAGGTGGCGATTCTTTTCGAAGTAGTATTAAATGGAAAACGCATGGTGGCGCTGTAGGCTAAGGCGTCCAAAATAAAAAGCCCTGGAAATACTAGGACCTCAACCTCAGATCTCTAGCGGAAGAGAAAAAAGCCTGTAAATCGAGCTGAGGACCAGTGAGGCTCCAGAGAATGCTACTCACCGACATTTCTGGACAGGTCACCAACTGAGAGATCCATTACTGTCTCAGTCTCATCGCTTCCTAAGGTAGAGCTGGGTGGGCCCTGTTCCTGGAAAGGCGTCTGGGGAATAAAGATGGAAGCCGGAGAGGAGCGCTTTCCTAAACAAAGGCAAGTCCTGATTCTCTTTCTTTTGATGAGAGTGGCTTTGGCAGGCTGGGAATCCCGTCGTTATTCCGTGATGGAGGAAACTGAGAGCGGCTCCTTTGTGGCCAACCTGGCCAAGGACCTAGGGCTGGGAGCGGGGGAGCTAGCTGCGCGGGGAGCCCGGGTGGTCACTGAGGATAATGAACCCCGATTGCAGCTTGATCTGCAGACTGGGGACTTGATATTAAATGAGAAACTGGACCGGGAGGAGATGTGCGGCCCCACTGATCTATGTGTAATGCATTTCCAAGTGTTACTGAAAAAACCTTTGGGAGTATTTCGAGCTGAGCTACTAGTGAGAGACATAAACGATCATTCTCCTGAGTTTCCTGAAAGAGAAATGACGCTGAAAATCCTAGAGAACAGCTCTCCTGGGACCGTTTTTCCTTTGAAAAAAGCCCAGGACTTGGATGTGGGCAAAAACAATATCCAAAACTACAACATCAATCCCAACTCTCATTTTCATGTTTCCACGCGTAACCGGGGGGATGGCAGGAAATATCCAGAACTAGTGCTGGACAAAGAGCTGGATCGGGAGGAAGAGGCTGAGTTCAGATTAACCCTCACAGCGCTGGATGGCGGCTCTCCACCCCGGTCTGGCACAACCCAGGTCCGTATCTTGGTCTTGGACGTCAATGACAACGCTCCTGAGTTTGCACAGATGCTCTACCAGGTGCAGGTCCCAGAGAACAGCCCCGTAGGTGCCCTAGTTGTCAAGGTCTCTGCTAGAGATTTAGACACTGGGACAAATGGAGAGATATCATATTCCCTTTTTTATAGTTCTCAAGAGATAAGCACAACTTTTGAGCTAAATAGCCTTTCAGGAGAAGTTCGATTGATTAAAAAACTAGATTTTGAGACAATATCCTCATATGAGCTGGATATAGACGCCTCTGATGGTGGGGGACTTTCTGGAAAATGCTCTGTCTCCATCGAGGTGGTGGATGTTAACGATAACTCCCCAGAACTAACTATTTCATCACTTACCAGCCCCATTCCTGAAAATTCCCCTGATACAGAAGTGGCCCTGTTTAGAATTCGAGACCGAGACTCAGGGGACAACGGAAGGATGGCATGCTTCATCCAAGACGACCTTCCTTTCCTCCTGAAACAGTCTGCAGAGAATTTCTACACCCTAGTAACAAACGGGGCACTGGACAGAGAGACCAAAGCCGAGTATAATGTCACCATTATAGTCACCGACTTGGGGACACCCAGCCTGAAAACTGAGCACAACATTACCGTATTGGTCTCCGATGTCAACGACAACGCCCCGGCCTTCACCCAAACCTCCTACACGCTGTTCGTCCGCGAGAACAACAGCCCCGCCCTGCACATCGGCAGCGTCAGCGCCACAGACAGAGACGCGGGCGCCAACGCCCAGGTCACCTACTCGCTGCTGCCGCCCCAGGACCCGCAGCTGCCCCTGGCCTCTCTGGTGTCCATCAACGCGGACAACGGGCAGCTGTTCGCCCTGAGGGCGCTGGATTACGAGGCCCTGCGGGTCTTGGAGTTCGGCGTGGGCGCCGTGGACCGCGGCTCCCCGGCGCTGAGCAGCCGGGCGCTGGTGCGCGTGCTGGTGCTGGACGCCAACGACAACTCGCCCTTCGTGCTGTACCCGCTGCAGAACGGCTCTGCGCCCTGCACCGAGCTGGTGCCCAGGGCGGCCGAGCCGGGCTACCTGGTGAGCAAGGTGGTGGCGGTGGACGGCGACTCGGGCCAGAACGCCTGGCTGTCGTACCAGCTGCTCAAGGCCACGGAGCCCGGGCTGTTCAGCGTGTGGGCGCACAACGGCGAGGTGCGCACGGCGCGGCTGCTGAGCGAGCGCGACGCGGCCAAGCACAGGCTGCTGGTGCTGGTCAAGGACAATGGCGAGCCGCCGCTGTCGGCCAGCGTCACGCTGCACGTGCTGCTGGTGGACGGCTTCTCGCAGCCCTACCTGCCGCTCCCGGAAGCGGCTGCCGACGCGGCCCAGGCCGACCCGCTCACGGTCTACCTGGTCATCGCGTTGGCGTCGGTGTCGTCGCTCTTCCTGTTCTCGGTGCTGGCGTTCGTCGCGGTGCGGTTGCGCCAGAGGAACAGGGGCGCCTCGTTGGGTGGCTGCTCGGTGCCCGAGGGCTACTTTCCGGGCCACCTAGTGGACGTCAGCGGTACAGGGACCCTGTCCCAGAGCTACCAATATGAGGTGTGTCTGACGGGAGACTCAGGGAATGAGTTCAAATTCTTGAAGCCTATCTTCCCCAATATTCAAGGCCAGAACCTTGGGAGTAAGTCAGAATAGTTTAGGTATCTAAAACGTCCCCACTTCGAACATTAGTGTTGTCTCCTTCACCGTTTCCTTTTTTGTTTTAACCCAGTAGTAGCCTTTCGACTTGCTTTTCTTTTTTCTCTGTTTTTTCTTATTAAATTAACTCTTCGTTTTGTTTGCCTGGTTGTCCTATAATTATTTTTCCAATTGTATTAATAGTAACAAATTTATATCAAGAAATTTCATATTTCTGATTAAAATTTTAGTACTCATTCCTAAAGGATAATATGAAAGTTAACCTCTCAGAATAAACATAATTCTGATTTTAAATTTATGCATCTCATTGTATGACACTACATAAGAATATCTGATTTCTTTTTATCATACTTTATTTTTAAATTATTGGAAGTCTTTTTAGTTTGTATTATTTACACAGCTATGACTTTTCTATAATCCTTTTGTTTAGGGTGGAATCGATTTGTATTTACCCATGTCCAGTTTCTTCCAAGCTCTGTTTTGATTTTTGTTTTATCAATAAGCAGCAACAAGTAAACTTTCATGCTGTTTATATCACAATAACACTTTCAGTCATTTTCTTACAAATTCCTTATTAACCAGAACTATATCATCCAAAGGCAAGTAGATATTGGCATGCTGTGCTACCAAAAGCTCCTTTAGGCCCGGAATTAATTAACTAAAGAAAACTTAATAAAAGATATGTTAATGAGGGTGTTGAATGATTTTGAATAAGTAATCAGCTCTTTTGTCAGGACTCCTTTGTCTCCAGAAGCCTCTTAATTTTGCAGATACTATAGACTGGTATAATAGGCAGAATAATGGCTCCCATAAGACATCCACATCCTATTCCCTGGAATCTATGAATATGTTGTATTATATTGCAAAAGGGAATTCAGGGTTCAGATGGAATTAAAGTTGCTAATCGGCTAACATTAAAATAGAGAGAATGTCCTAGATGATCTGGGTGGGCCTGATTCAATCCGTTGAAAGTCCTTAAAAACAACTGACTTCCTTAAGATGAAGAATTTCAGACTGGGGCAGCACCTTCGGCTCGTGCTCCGGAGTTCCAGCATGCCCTTTTGTATTGCCTACTCCTCAGATTTTCAACTTGCCTAGCCAGCTCCTGCAATTGAATAAATCATTTGCTTGCAATAAATCTCTTAATATAGATCTCCTGCTGGTTCTGTTTTTCTGGTTGAACCCTGACTGTTACAGAGTTTGGTGTCTGAAAGTAGAGAGCTATTGCAACAAATAACTAAAAATATGAAAGTTGCTTTGGAATTGGGTAGTAGGCAGAGGCTAGAAGAATTTTGAAGCGCATGATGGAAAAAGGCTGGATTACTTTGAACAGACTGTTAGTTGCAATATGTATGTTAATAATTCTGCTAGCGAAGACTCAGAAGGAAATTAAGGAGCATGTGGAGAAAACATACACTGCCTTATAGAATACCTAAGTCATTGTAAAGAGACTGTTGGTAGAAATATGGATGCTAAAGTCACTTCTGGTCAGGGCTCAGAAAGAAATGAAGAAAATTACTAGAAACTGGGGGAAAGGGAATCCTCGTATTATGGTGGCAGAAAACTTAGTTGAATTATGTCCTGCGCTGGAAATGTGGAAAGAAAGACTTGGAAACGATGAACTTGGATATTTAGCTGAGGAGATTTCCAGGCAAACGGTTGAAGTCATAGCCTGGTTTATTCTTGCTGCTTTTAGTAAAATGTGAGAGGAATGAGATCGATTGAGAGAAGAACTGTTGAGCAAAACAGAACCAGAACTTGATGATTTGAGTAATTTTCAGCCTATTCAAATTGTAAAAGATGCTAAAATTAGGAGACATTATCAGGAAAGCATATTCTGGAAAGAAACCCAAAGATGTTAATGTGACAAAGAAGAATTAAGGTTACAGAGGGACTTAAGGTTGATAATTAGGTGTCCTTTAAATTAGATTACCCTGGTTTATCCAGGTGTTCCCAGTATAATCACAAGAGCCCTTAATAAGAAGTGGAAGTGGGAAGCAGAAGAGGAGACAGTATCAGAGTGATATGTGAAAAAGGCTGAACCAGCCACTGCTGACTCTGAAGATGGAAGGAAGCCACGAGTAAAGGAATGCAGGCAGCCTCCAGGAGCTAGAAAAGGCAAGAAACTTATTCTCCCTTAGAGCCTCCAGAAAGCAGTGCAGCCCTACTTTAACCTGAGCCCTGTTTAACTTTTGATCTCCAGAACCGTAAGATAATACATTTGTGTTTTTAAGCCACTGAGTTTGTGGTAATTTGTTACAGCAGCAACAGGAAATTAATACACATGTCTACTAAAAAAAACATTTCCAAGCCCATTTTTCCTTGCCTTCACCTATTCTAGGCCAAAATATTCACATTCCCATAATTCCTTGCAGGAAGGAGTATTATATAACTCTGTTATTGCTAATGATTTAAAAGTATAGTTAGAAGGTTAGACTTAAGGGAAATATTTTTTTTAACAGGCTAGTCTAAGGTTTCTTAGGTCTTTTGCCCATTTTTTTTTTCTTAACCACCATGGATATTGAGGAAGAAGCCTTGAGCTGAAGCAGACAATTTGCAACAATAAAATGAGTGCCATAAAACAAAGGTTTATATACTAAGGATGATAAGATGGAAAACCCCTGAATTTTTTATAGCATTGTTAAGCTGCTGCAACAACTCTACACTACCTCCCTCCAGGTTGCATGATATAAGTAAACCTCTATGTCATTAAATAACTGTATTGGGTTTTCTGTTGATTATAGACAAATGTATTTGAAACTGACATATCTCTCCTCTTTATAAGTAAGGTTGATTTAAACAGTTGTCTGACTAGGTTGTCTATTTAAGATGTATGAGATGCTTGTCAGAAAAGCAGTTTTGGTTTTCTTTAGGTATTATCACGGGACAGAACACTGAACTACTGTGGCTGAGTTTCTATCTTCATTCAGTCATCTTGCAGTTTGGCTAATACTAACATACAGAGATAATTGAACTTTCAAAGGAATATTCCTGGCTAGTAGCAATCCTAAAAGTTGAGTTTTGGAAAATAGAATGAGACGGTAAGCTGAAAAATGCCAGTTATATTTTTAAATCTGCATTAGTGGTGTCCTGATGAGATGACTATGATGTTTATGCAGCCACCCAGAACACTAGTTTCCCTCTCAGGCAGGACCAAAAATTTTAGTCGGTTTAAGTAAAATAAATTGACTAAATATGAGTCCTTAAAATCTTCAAAGCATATCAGCAATCTACATGTTTTGGTAGCATATGCCAGGTGGAAGTATCAGAAAATCATAAGAAACTTTTCAGTATAAAAAGATACATGTTTTGAAACAGGTCCAGAGATCATGATGTGTCAGTATCCACTACACCTTTCCTATCTAATTTACAAATGCTTTATTGGTAAAGTATAGAATTTAAAGCCATCTCCAAAAGAGTAATACTTATGTCTTTCTTGGATTGATCTGGAATATGTTGAAAAGAGCATTACTCTCAGTTTATCAGCAAAATCATGAAAAATCAATAGAAATTTATCATGACACATAATGCCTCAATTTTAGAACTCCACAACTGCATCGAGTGTTTGTGTATGTGTGTGCATTTGAGTGTATGTGTGTGTGTATCTGGGGGAGTAGCTTTAGTAGATGGTAGAGATGCTCCGCATGCACAGATACATACCTGAGTAATGTTACTTTTTCATAGCTTTCCAACATTGTAAAGATATTTTTCCCTTTAATGAGTAAATGTACGTAATAAAATTGGCATTAGGAACATATTCTAGAATCAATCATATTTGCAAATTAAAGGAGTTTTCTCTTTATAAATGTAACAATGCAGCATTATTGGATCTAGAAGTCTGACAGCCCTCCTGATGTTGAAAGAGCAGCCCAGGAGAGAGAACTGAAACTTAAATATGGTCATGTTTTCCCAATGAGATCAGGAAAAAGTAAAGTTAATGTCAGGATATAACAGGGCTGGGGTAGGATGAGGCCAAGTTGTGTAAGTGTAGAGTGGGATCTTGTCTTAATTTAAATGTTAAAATTTTGTTCATCATGGATTTTTTTCCGCTGTTTGATTTTTTTAGACTATTGCATTAAATAGTATCTATCTTTACTACCAAGTTTTTGGGTGATCCATTAATTTTGCTTCTGAGATACTTGCCTTGCCTTAGCCCTGGTCCTGTTGGTTACTTCCAACTTGCAAAATCAAATGAGCATCGCAGCACTAGTGATGGTGGTCACAGCTGGAATCTGAACAGAGAATCTGAATCAAGTACCTTTCCATTCTGAATATGGGATAGCAGCAGCAACAATGGAAGAATCCGAAGATATCCAAGCAGATCTGACAAAGTGGAGTCCTGCAGACTGGGAATGAAAGAGCACTTGTATGACTGTGATTGACTATGCAAGTTATTTACATGTTTTTCTTCCAGGTGACATGCAGCAGTGTGAAAAACATTATATATTAGGTAAATTCAATTTGCTACTTCATTGTTGAAAATTTTTGCATCTGTGTTTGTGAAAAATGTTAGTGTGTGGAGGTGTGTGTGTGAGTGTGTGTATACATTTTTTTCATGTTATGCCCTTTTTGCGTTATAGTTTTCGTGTTATACTGGTCTAATAAAATGAGCTGACAATTGTTTCCTCCTCTTCTCTTTTATGAAAGAGCTTGTATAAGATATTATTTCTTTATATCTTTGATAGAATTTATCACAGAAGGCATCTATGGCTAACTTTTTTTTCGTGGGAAGATTTTGAATTATAAACTTAATTTCTTAGCTATGCCTCAATTCCAATTTTCTAGTTCCTCTTATGTCAGTTGGTGAGTTGTGTTTTTTAAGTAATTTGCCCTTTTTATCTAAGTTGTTAAAGTTATTGGCATGAAGTTATTGATAATATTCCTTTATTATCTTTTTGATATATTTATATGATACTGCTCTTTTATTTTGATATTGGTAAAATATGTTTTCTCTCCTTTTGTCTTTATCAGTATTGCTGTAACTGATTTATTAATCTTTTTCTTAAACCAAACCTTGGCTTCATTATTTTCCTATTAATTTCTGTTTTGTTTCTTTGATTTCCACTCTTATGTTTTCTTGTACCTAGTTTGGGTTTAGTTTTCTCTTCTTTTTGTAATTTCTCTGAAAGTTTAGATCATTGACTCTAAGCTTTTCTTTTCTAATATGGATTAAAATATATGAAAATACAAATGAAACTATAAACTTCTTTCTATGCATTACTTAAGCTGCATTTCATGAATTTTGATATTGTGGTTTTATTACCATTCAGTATAAATTTATCTATAATTTCTTTGTTAATTTCTTCTTTAACTCATTGGTTAACAAGAACAATAAGAAGTGTGTTGCTTAATTTTCAAATATCCAGGGATATCATTTTTGATATCCGAAGTAATTGTTGTGGTCTTAGAACATATATGGTCTGAGAACATACTCTATATGATTTCAATCCTTTGAAATTATTTAGTTTTGTTGTTTTGTTGTTGTCATCTAACGTATGGGCTATCTTGATGAGTTTTCTTGTGTACTTGAAATGAAGCTGTGTTCTACAATGGTTATGTGTAGTGTTCTATAAGTATCAATTAAACTAAGTTGTTTGATAATGTTTAAATCTTTATTCTTGCCACTTTTCCCTCCATGTTCTATTAACTAATAAGAGCAAAATGTTAAATTCTTCTACTATGATTATGATTTTGTTTGTTTTTCCTTTCATTTCTAGCATTTTTTTAACCTTGTGTATTTTGATGCTGTTATTGGATGTGCACATAGATAGGATTATTTTATCTTCCTGATGAATTGACACTATGCATAATGAAACATCCCTTTTAGTCTCTAGTAATACTTTCAATCTGATATTAATAATCACCCCATACTTATGCTTGGGATCTGTATGATATATCATTTTCATCCTTTTACTGTCATCCTGTCTTTATATTTTAAGTGCATCTTTTGTAAACTACATAGAGTTAGATCTTGCTTTTTATCCAGTCTTATCATTATTCCTTTTAATTGGAGAATTTATTGTATATTTAATATAATTATTTAGGTAATTGCATCTATTACATCTTTTATTCATATTCTATTTTTAATCTTTTGTTTCTTACTATGTTTTCTTTGGGCTTACTTGTGTATTTTTTGGTGTTCCTTTTTGTATACTTATTAGACTTTTAATTATAACGTTCGGGGGGATATTTCCTCTAAGGATGCATAGCCTTTACTTATTACCATCTACCTTAAATTAATATTATACTACTTCACCTACAATGTGAGAAACTTCCTATTATGTAATCTTTATCCTTTTTTGTCATGGCACGAAAAATTCATGTAAGACACAGGAGAAATATTTAAGAATTCATATGGTCAAGAACCTATATGAATATAATCAAATTGGAAAATATTTCAGAAATATCTTGATATCTACTGTGTATAAAATATTCCATACTGGAGAGAAATATAATGAGAGTAATCAATGTGGGAAAAGCATTAGCCAGATTTCAAATTTAAATGTGCACAAGAGAACTCATACTGAAGAGAAATCCTGTGAATTCATTTGATGCGAGAAGTCTTATTAAGACACACATGGGACCACACAATGGACATAAACCATATCAGTGTAAAATATGTAGAGAACTCTTCAACTTTTGTGTCTTAGGACTCATGAAAATTCATATTGGAGAAGAATACTATGAATATACAAAATGTAGGAAAGCCTTTATTCCTTCTTCATCCATTGCTATATGTAAGAATTCGTGGTGGAGATAAGCCTTACATTTATATAATGTGAAAAATGTGAAGCTTTTCATTTGCTTTCATCTCTTAGAAAGTGAGAAAATTCTTGGGGAGAGAAATTCTATGTGTATAAAAAATGTGGAAGAATCAATTGTCCCTCATTCTTTAGGGCACGTGTAAGAACTTATATTGAGAATATACTCCATGAATGTAAAAGAATGTGAGAAAGCCTTTATTTCTTCCACATCCCTTACCATACATCTAACAAGTCACATTGGAGAGAAGCCTTATGAATATAAGGAATGTAGGAAAACCTTCACTTTTTCCTCAAAACTTATTCTACAAGTGAGAAAACATACCATAAAGAAGCTCTATACATGTAAGAAATATGGGAAAGTCTAAAATTCCCCCTCTTCCTTTAATAACTACATGAGTACAAATACTGGAGAGAAGCCTTATTGTAGTAAATAATGTGACAGATCCTTCTAGTGTTATTCCCATTTTGCTGTACATGTGATAATGCACATTGTAGAGAAACACTGTGAATGTATGCAATGCCTTCAGCTTTTGTTTATTTCTTTGGAAACATGACAAATCACACTGAAGAGAAATTCTATTAATAATTGGAGTGTTGGACAGTCTTAAGTTGTATCTAATTTTTTCAAAGCCATATAAGTACAAGAAACATGGGAAATATAATTCCTAGCACTTTAGGGCACATATGAGAACACATACTGAAGAGAAACCATATAAATTTAAAGAATATGGGGTAGCCTTCAAGCCTTTCTCATAACCTAGCCAGCAAGTGAGAACTCATACTGGGAGATAGAAATGTAAAGAATGTGGAAAATTTTTTAGTTTTCCCTCATACTTCAAAGACATGTGAAAACTCACATTGGAGAGAAACTCAAAGAATGTAATCAATGTGGGAATGCCTTCGAATGCATCTCTTCTCTTACTATGCATAAGGAAATTCATATTGGAAGAGAAATCTGTAAAATGTTTCCAAATATGGAATTGCTTTATCAGTGTCTCATCTTTGAAGTGACCCCTAGCTCATAATTTATGGTATTCATTTTCTAATATAAACCTATATGATAACTATTTCTCCCAGTACCTTTTCACCTATATCACACAACTGTTGATATGTATTCTTTTCATTGTGGTTCACTTATATATATTGTCCGATTTCTATTGTGAAGTCTCCTTGGGCTGAAGTAAGTGTATTATTAATATGCAACTAAGTGTATTTGAAATTAGTTTTGTTATCATTTTAAATTAATTTCCACTATATGCAATCCATGTGATCATTGTGACATTGACTTTGGTACTTGTTGAAATTTTCTTTCTGGTCTATTATGGCAGACTGTGGGATTTGCCTACCTAATATCTATTCTGTACTTCTTCCTTATGGAAAGAACTTAGAAAATTTCAGGTTATTGATCTTTACTGTTGAGAAATATATCTTCAACATTTTTGTAACTAGTGTAGTCTACAACTAATTGTCTTGATCGATAAGTTGACATAAATTAGAAAAGTGCAAAGTTATCAAAAAAAGGATAGTTTCATCAGACTTGATAATTTCACCTTTTGTACTTTGCTCCTCTTTCAAGTTGAATACAACATTTCAAGTTGAAAAAAGAGACCTTGTAACCATGAAGATGAAAGCTCAGGGTAATAATGGTTGTACTGGATTGTGTTATATGAGGCTTAGAACTGCATTTTCCAGATTTGTCTTTGCTTTATGGTTATAAGTTAGAATTGGACAAAATAGGAACCTGCATGAGATTTGGAATGCAAAATTTAAGAAGCCCTTAATCCCAAAAGTATATAGAAGTAGCAGATTGACAAACAGGTCCAGAACTGTTTTTAAGTTCAAAACTTCAAGCTTTTCTTCCTGACTACTGGCTTTTTAAAAAAATCAGCCTTGAGCTGCTCACCAAGCAATTCATTTAGTTCCCTCAGAGATGGCAACTTCCACAAACAACTCCATGAGCTTCTTATGGTCCCACCTTGGTGGCTAGATGTGCATAGCTGTTTGAATTTCCTTGCAAACACAAACCTACCCATTCATACAGCTGTTTCAGGATATCATAATTAGAGACTTTCTCCAATTCTCTGTTACCTTCTTCTCTACATTTGTGAAAGGTCTAATTTCTATAGTGAACGTATAGTTCTCATAATACTTCTAGTGGCTTTTTTCCTGAGTCATACAATGTTGCAGCAAAAGTAAAAAAAACAAATAAACAAATGAGTAACTTTGTTCAAACAAATAAACAAATGAGTAACTTTGTTCCCATATTGCAGTGTTGAGCGGCTACTGCTGAATCCTACCTCTATCGCCTCCATTCTACAGGTATTAATTCCAAAGAACCAGGCAATATAGCTGTGTTTATTGTTAATCCCAATTTTGCCAAATGGGGTAAAGGCGTATCCTGCTTCATCAGGCCCTTAGGAATTCCATCGTAAAGGTTAAAAACATCATTATAGTTTCTGCTTAGGAATCATTCCTGCTTCCAGCCCTTATACTTGTATCCCTGTTCCTATGACCACTGCATTAGGTAGGGAGGAAAAAAGTTTAGGAGCTGTGGATAAGAAAGTATACCAGTACCCTCCCCACCCCCTTTCCCTAGATCCACCAGAAAAACGGACAAATCTATCCAGTGGGAACACTCCTTTAACCCTACTTGCATTCATGTTGTGTGAGTATACACTCTTGAAGACATGTAAACCAGCAATTCATGTTTTTATCTCATGCTTTAAACAACCAATGTTTTAATTACCCAGTCCAATTCCCTATCAAACTATTACTCTGGGGAAGCTATCTCTCTGATCATTGTTGGACATTATGGGCCATAAAGTGAGTTCCTGAATCTGAAGAAATGACAGTCAGCCATCCAAATTGATGCATTACCATGTGTTCCATTTCTTTGATAATACTCTCAGCATTTGAATCTACCACCCAGTAAGCCAAGCCCAGTACAGATTCAATGTCTGTTCCTATCAGGGTCCATTTGTTGCCCCTAGTGTGGTAGCCTGACCCTGACTGACGATTTCCTGCTTAAAAGAGTTTGTTCCTGACCTCAGGGACTATCCAGCTAACATCAGTTGTTTCATAGCTTGTCAGCCAATTAATGTTCTTCCTTATATCTGTAGCTGTTAGGGATGACAAGACTGTATAAACTGCCTGTTATATTACAATTGGGGCTCAGCTTTTGGATAAGAATCCGCTAAGCTGCTGCTGGCATCAATAAACACTGCTTCCTGCTTATAGCTTCGGTGTCCCATCTCCCTGTTTGAGAATCCCGCAACACTAGGGCTAACAATATCAGCTTGGCTTGCCAGCTGTGTCCAGGGCCTTCAGACCAGGAAATCTGCCACATAGCCATCTGCAGTTTCTGTCTCTTTTGCTGGGAGATGGAACAGTTCTTACTGGCATTTTGTGTCACAGGGGGTACATGAAGAATATGTCTAGATTCAGCCCATCTCTGCATTGCTGCAGACCTCCAATGTCCACTTATTTCATGGACCCAGGTGGCCACCTTAAGCAAGCACATGAGGATATCTGCTTGTTGATTCCAATCACCTTCCAAACCTGCAAGGGAGTTCTAATGGGCATTAACATGTCCTACCTTAATGTACCCCTTAAATTTCCATAGGGCTGTGACCCCTATAGGCCAGGTTTCCATTGCCCTCCTGTGTAACCATTTGGCCACTGCCTATGAGTCAGTAAAAAGCCAAACATAGAGGCTTTTTCCACTGTTCAATTCTTCCATAACTCTGGGAAAACAGCATGCAATTCAGCCCACCAAGCTATAGGTTTTCACCTGTTTCCATCAGAGTAGTAGCCTTCCAAACAGGATCTTGTCCATTTATCTTGAAACTATTTCTCACAAACCAAGTAGCTCTTTGTCAGTCAGTTGAGGGCTTTTAATAGGGCACTGCCCATGTGACAATAGAGTCCAGCAACTCTTCTCACAGTTTCAGAGTCAGTTCTAGGGGAAAAGAGGCTTCCTACTTGTGAATATCTCCTCCTTACATTCCTCAAGCAGCATGATCCTGTATAAACAATTTCTATTTTATTATGGAATTATTTGGGGCACTACAATCCCCATTAGAGTGTTTCTCTGACATCATCCTAGATATTATGGCTATTTTAGGTTTTAAGCTCATTTTCTCATAACAAGGTAGCAGAACACATTCACCGTCCTGCCCCAGAGCTATGCTAAGATTTTTGCTTTCTTTTGTAACATACTCCATAAAGACCTCAACATTGAACATTCTGCAGAACATAATGCTAGACCACAATACTGTTGACATCATTCTATTTGGACTGAGTGAGCAGTATACGGCAAGGATCTTGGATGGCTTAGCTGGATACATGTATATCAAAGAGTAAGAGATTAACCCCACAATGGTTCAGGGGTCTGCCACATCAGTAATGATGCTAGGGGTCTGAGGCATCCCAGGAAATCCCCTCAGAGGTTACATACAAATTATCTCTTGCCACTAAGAAAGAGGCACTGTCTTTAGGGAACTCTTTGGATTTTAGAGGCTGCATATACCATATTTGTAACTTAAAATGCACCTGGTTTGAGCAGGCCTGAAGTAAGAGGTATAAAGCAGGTCCAGGCTACGCTACTAGCCAATCTGATGTTGCTAGAAATGCCCATGGTGGATAAGGGTGCTGTGTGGATTTTCTGGCAAGCCATGAATGTACAAATCTTACAGTGCAGACCCATGCCTTCTACAGCAGATAATTTCTCTCAGTTTATAAACAGATCCTATCATACTCCTGAGCCCTAGTAGAGACTCAGTGATTGACTAGGGGATACCAAATGATTATACTATCATCATAAGGTTAGGTAGGTATAGAAGCAATTCTTATATAATAGAAATAGTCGGTTTAGAACTAGCTCCAAGCAAGTCCAGAAGAAATTTCATGAACAGGTGGTCTGGACTCCTATTTCACCTACCTCTATTGCACCAAAGTCTCTCCCAATTCATACCTATGATTTCATAGGAAGATTCTCTATGACCAGTTGCAGAGGAGAAAAGATCTTGGTCCAAGTTTACATATGGTTGGTGCAAATCAACAATGTTTAACTGATGAATTACAGGTCAACACAAGGGTGGCCCTGAAGGACAATGGTAAAGGAAAATGTTTCGAGTAAGCAGAACTGTAAGCAGTACATCCATTTTTAATGGAAAAAGACATGGACCGAGGTATGGATGTACATAGAGATAGCTGAGCAATGGCAAATGAATTGGCTGGTTGGTTCAGCACCTGGAAAGAACACAATTATTACATTAGAGATGAGAAAACTGACTTACTAGTCGTATATAGAACATCAAATTCAGCAAGTATGGAATGGATATTATTTTCTTCGTCATTTATAAAAATTGGCCATATTGTGTTTAAAAAAAAGTTTCAGCAAATAAGCTCAAGATGGAAATTATACAAGCATATTACCTTATACGGAAATTAAGCTAGAAATCAATAACAAAAAGATGACAAAAATATCCCACGTTTGAAAAATGTTAAATTCAGTTCTAAACAACCTGTGGGTCAAAGAAAGTATCACACTAAAATTAGAAGCTATTTTGAACTGAATGAACTATTTTGATACATTATAACAAACCACGTAGGATGTAATTAAGCAGTATTTAGAGAAAAGTTAACAGCCTTAAATAAATGTATTAGAAAAAGAGAAAGGCTAAAGATTAATGAATTAATTATCCTTCTCAAGAATGAGGAAAACAAGAGACAACAAACCCAAAAGAGGACAAGGAGAAAAGTAGTTAAGTGAAGAAATTAATGAAATTAACTTCATTAAACAAATACTTGAGAGAGAATTAAAAAACCTGAAAGTTGATTCTTAGAAATATTAATAAAAATTGACAAATCTCTAGCTATGTACAAAAAACTAGAATGAAGGCACAAATAACCAATATTAGGGATTGAAGGGGGAATAGCATCTCAAATATTGTAGACACAGACAATCAAAAGGTAATAATAAAATATTATACACAATTCCCTGAAAAGAAGCTAAAATTTTTAGTTGGAGTACACAAATTGCTAGAAATATAATCAAACTGATTCATCAAGATTAGGAAAAAACTGAAGCATGACAACTATTAAATAAGTGAATTTCAAGACCATCTGGTCATGAGTACTACCAAAAATTCAAGGAAAAAATAATTTCAATCTTATACTAATGATTTCATAGAAGACAAAAAAAGAACACTCCCTAAAGATGTTATTTGTTTAGCATAACCCTGATATCAAGAAAGGAAAATTAAAAGCCCAATACCACTCATTAATGTAAATTAAAGGAGAAAAATCACACAATTATTTTTATAGACACAGAAAGGTATTTGTTTAAATTCTGTTTATAATGGGGGAAAGTCTCCTTAAACTAGGAATAGAAGGAAACTTCCTTAATCTTTAAATGATATGAAAACACAGCAAAACATAAATTGTGAAATGTTAAACACTTTCCTCTGAGATCAGAAACAAATGCCCACTATTACATCTATTTGATACTGTACTAGAGGTTTTGGCCAGCATGATATAGCAAAGAAATACAAGTTACATAGACTGCAGAGAAAGAAACAAAATTGTTATTAAAGTGTGCACAAAAAATCCAAAATTACCTACAGATAAAACATTATTTTTAAAGTTAGTAAAGTTTGAAAAATCAGTATTAAATAATTTTATTTTATAAACAACAACAAACAGAAATTGACATTTTGAATAAAGATACAATTTACAAACATAAAAAATCAAGTAGCTAGGGATAAATCTAAAGTTTAAGATTTCTATGGGGAAATTACATGACTTTTTAAAGATACATTAAGATGACTTACATAAGCAAAGAAATATATGATGCTCATGAACTAGAAGATTCAATATTTTAAAGTTACCAATTCTCTTTCCCCCAGGACAACATTACTTTGAACATTACAACAGTACTTTAACATTACTGTAAAATTCGTGTGAAAGAATACAATATCAATAATATCTAAGAAATTTCTTAAGAAAATAGAGCAGATGAAAAAAAACTTGCCCTACTAACTATTAAGACTTGTTTTAAAGCTATGTTAATCAAGATAGTCTGGTGTTAGTGCACAGATAAAATCTGACAAGTGTAATAGATTAGAGAGGTCAAAAATAAGATGTATATATATATATATATATATATATATATGGAACATTTGAATATAAAAGAAGCAGCAAGTCAGATTATCTTAGTCAGTTCAGACTCCTCTAACAAATACCATATACTGGTGGCTTAAACAACAAACATTTATTTCTTGCAATTCTGGAGGCTGGGAAGTCCAAGATCAAGGTGCCAGCAGATTGCATTCTTGATAGGGCCTTCTTCTTGGCTTGCAGACTGCTGTATCCTCACAAAGCAGAGAGAAGCAGATATGGTGTTTCTTCCTGTTCTTATAAAGGCACTAACCTCATCATAGAGCTCCACCCTCATAATGTCATCCAGGCCTGATTATCTCCCAAAGGCCCCACCTCCCAACATTATCACATTGGGGGACAGTGCTTCAGTATATAAAGATGGAGGAGAGTGGGGCACATTCAGTCCATAACACAGATCAGTGGAGAAAAGATGAAATGTTCATTTAAAAATGGTTATTCATATAGAAAAAAATTTTAAATTGAGTCTTAATTTTAAAATCAACTCCAAATTGATCTAAGACTTAAATGTCAAAAAAAAATCCTTAAAGTTCTTAGTGAAAAATGTAGGTAAAAATAGTTTAGATGTTGGGAGTAGAAATAATTTTTAAAAAAAGACACTGATGGTAGAATAAATAAATTTAACTATATTAAAATCAAGGACTTCAACTCACCAATAGACAGACATCTTAAAGACGTGAAAGGATAAGTCCTGGGGAAGTGATGTACTGCATGGTTAACAATATTGTATTGTATATTTAAAAGTTGCTAAGAGAGGGGGTGTGTGTGTGTGTGTGGTGTGTGTGTGTGTGTGTGTGAGAGAAAGCCTGGCGAAGCACGCTGAGTTGATTACGATTGTAATGGTGCCATGGCTGTCTCCAGACTTGGGACCAAAGACTCACCCTGCTGTGGCCTCTTTGTGACCTCCTTTCCTTTCAAGCTCAGCAACTTCGGGATATTATCTTGTTCAATTCAAGAAAATGGGTAGGTTTGATACTCCATTGCCAGACATGATCCTTCTGAAATGTCACATATACTTAACAATTATTACAGCTTGATATCCTATGAAAGCTAGGACAGAGAATGAATTTCTAGCCACAATATCACTGTAGCATGCAGACCACCTGGCCCTGATCATAAACCAAAGAATTTAATAAATATCAGAAAAGATTTTTCAAAGTTGAGGGGTAAATTATGCTATGCGGAAGTGAAGTTTAAGATAAGGCTAGGCATCAGGAAAAATGAATTTGACCAATTTAAAACTCAAAAATAAATACCATATCACCACACAAAAAATAAATTAATGTTATATGTCAATTATACCTCAGTAAGAAAAGGTAACTCTGTAAGGTGATGGATGTCTTATATCAAAAAATAAAAATAAAAATTCAACTGAATAAATTTGAAGATCTAATTGGCTTTATTAAGCAATTCATAAATAGGGCGGTATCTCATCTAGCAACTAGTAGGAGGCTCAGAGAGGTTGTACAAAATGGAAGGTTTTTATAGGCAAGAGGGTGTGGCAAGGGGTTATTAGCAAAAGAAAAGAGATAATTATTTTTAGTCAAAGACATCTTTTGAGGGGAAGGGAATGGCAAAGGGTTTTATCATCAAGATTGTCTCTTCTTTCTATGGAGGAGGAGGCCGGGGGGGAAAAATGAAGAGGGCCCATGTGACAGATGACCTCACAAGTATTGACCAGAAAATTCCAGACTGGTTGATTAAGGTTACGTTTCAGGGAGAGGCTGAAACAGCAATTAGGTCAGGTATTAAATCTGGGTTTGGTGTCATGGGCTTTAGCACAAGTGATGCCATTTTGGGCCTGTGGTTTTCTCTTTAGAAGTTAACTAACCTTATTGTAGCAATCATTTCCAATATATATGTATATCAAATCACCACACTCTACATCTTAAGTTTACAGTGTTATTTGTCAAATATATCTCAATAAAGCTGAAGAAAAACCATGGAACTAATAATTTAAGAATACAAAGAAACCACAATACAAATGCAAAAACAATTAAGGGAAAGAGTTCCTTAAATTCAGAGATTCCATCACTGATTTCATACACACACGCATGCACCCACACAATTTGGATTCTACTTTTTTATTCTAAATTTTATTCTAGAATATTACTCTTCTAACTGTGAAACAAACTTCTAGACCATCGGATCCTTGAAAATAGAAACCAGATATCATTAATGTCTGAATACCCAGAGGTCGATACAGTACATTGTGAATGGTATGAGTTAAATGTTTTTATTTAGGTAAATAATTTAATGATAGAATTCTCAAATTTCTTTAAACACACTATTTCAAGCTACTATATTTTTGTCTAGAATGTAGATATGAAATGGTACAAATTGTACCTAAATATTGAACTATGAATTCAGCAAATAGAGTATTTAAAAAATCCTCCTGAGTTAGGTTTCTACCCCCAATTCCACTTACTCTTACTTTTCTCAAACTATTTCTACTGAAGATATTTAGTTAAATCTTAATGGACAACATGTGTAAAGGTGTGCTGACAGCAGGATTAACTGAGACAAGAGGTCCTGGCCTCTGAAGAGGCCCACTTCCTGTTGGAAGCCAGTCCTTTTCTCTGTTCTGCTTTAATCCAGGCCTGGGTGAATGAAGCCCCACTAAGTGGTATTGACCATTTAAGTACGGAATATATAACTTAAATGTATAAATAACTTTAAAGTAGGAAAATGGTTATCTTTTAAAGAAAAAGCAAATGGAAGACCAGCCATTTCTCTTGAACACACCTGGCACAACACTGAACATCCCCTCCCCTAATGTCTACCTCAGCCCTCATTTGTCAACATCTCATTTCCCCGATCCTCTTGCTTCTATCACTATAGCTAGAGTTACCACAGCGGGTTCATGGAGAGCAAAAAGCTAAAGGAAACTAGAAATTTTACACAAGATTTACATTCTGCAGACAGTGATAGACACACATGGTGTGAACCATTAAGAATGGTAGCCTGATTGCTTTCAGGCTGCTTAAGAACACTTCTTATTGAGAGACTCTCTTGGTCTTGGAGCAGTAAGGAATGATGAGGATTATTTTAGTGGTGAAAAGAATGACCCTCTAACATCAGAGGGCATATGGTCCTTGTCACCAAGTTGGTGGAGATCAGAGGAACTGTTTTTTTTTTGGGGGGGGAATACATATTTACATATACATATATATATGGTATAATTTAATAAAATTGCTTTTCTTATGTTTCACTGCTTTATAAAGTCACACCCCATATACAGGCATCATTAAAATTCACTATGGTCAGTACCAAATTTAGAAGTTTCGAGCATTGTAAAAGCACAGCAAGGAGTTATAGACCCTAAGGTATACTTCAGGATGGGTCAGCCTTAACTTTACTCACTGCGGAGTGCAGACACTAAGTTCTGTCTAGTTCTGCCTGAGAAGAGAGGACTTTATCTATGAGTACTGTCACTTGATCACCAAAGAGGGAACAAAAGCTTTTCTTGGCTTTGGCACTGTCCCCTGGAAGGCTTTCTGACTGATGGAAATAGACAATGAATCATCCAAAGTGGATCAACAACCCCCATATGGGCCTAGAGAACACACTGGAATCCAACCCAGACCAGCACCCAGAGACTGGAAGCTGAGAATTATTGTCAGCTACATGAGTCTTCATCAAAGCATAGCAGTATGGCTCCTTCCCCTCAACCCATTCTTCAACCTAAAGCCTAGAAGAGGGGAAGCTCTTTGGGAGAGAAGGGAAGTTGATGCAGATGAAGGCTGGGATCCTTCACAAGGTCTGATGGTCTAAGCCACACCTAACTAAAAGTGTGGAATATGATCCCACTTGGAAAATGAATGGCACTATTTAAGAGTAGAGCATCTTGGAAAAATCTAGGATGCCAACTCTGAAACTTTAACTCAAGAATATACCAGTATGCAGGTATATTCTCTTCTTTAAAATAAGGATGGGCATTTTGGTTTTCAAGTACCACACAGAAACTTCTTGAGAACTTGAATTGCCGAATACAGTGCACAGTTTTCAAGAGAATCTACGTCTTGAATGGGTTAAAACATCATTTATAACTAACTTCATGAAACATAGTTAACTTGTTTTTTTCTGGTGATATGAAATTAAACATGGAACTAAACTTTCACTCACAACACATAACCAACCAAACTGTATGTTCAAGTACAGGTTTATGCAAAATCTGCAATATATAACTGCATTTAACCTTTCAGAGTGGATAGATAGGGCTACCCGCTCACTCAGTATATCCTACCAAACACAAGAGCAGAAACTTTTCTATTTCAATACAATTATGGGCAGAAATTATATGATGATATGCTGTTCATTATGATCAGTTTGGTACAATTTAAAAAAAAAAAAAAAAACTTGTGCCCTTCATTAGAAAAAAGAAATTATAAGATGAAAAATAGAGGTTCTTCCATAAAGTTTAAGATTTAGGGTAGAAGAAGACAAAACCGAAATTCCCATGAAGTAAAAAATAATTCCACATTGGTCCAGTACTCCATGAAACCCTGAGATGGACTATAGTCCTCAAAAGTGTGTAGATAGAAATCTCGGTTCACCAAGACACATTAGTATGCATCTAACTGCCTCATCATCATCTTCCTACTGTATTCATAAGCCAAAAACAGTGACCCATTAGCAGGGAACGCTCGAATCATAGTAGCTGTCAGTCCAGAATATAAGGCTGTTATTCCTTCACTTTCCACAATACTTAAAAGAGTCCCGATAAATCCTGCCTGTTTTCCAGACATGGAAAGAACCTGAATTCTGGATTTGATACAATCCACTGGGAATATGACAAGCCAAAGGCAAATCCCAGCAATTCCACCACTTAACATCAAAGAGACAGGGCCTAGTTCATCTTTTGATCTCCCTGAGGCAAAAAATGATCTGCTCAGTTCATAGCCACCAAAGAAGAAGAAATAGCCTGGTACTTCTTGAAGTAGAGTACTCGAGAGTCCGTGGTAGAAGCCCAAGGGGCCATCCTTCCTAAGGATACCCTTCATGACGGACCAAACTGTATTGTGGCTTTTGGCTATCTTCCCTGACATCTCCATTTCGTGCATGGTCTGTAGTCGGCACTTCACAAGCTCAGTGGGACACAGGGCCAGCGCAGCAAACCCAGAGGCTAAGGAACCGGCAGTTGCAGTCTGCAGATCACTCAGCTTTGCCTGCTTGTCCAGTCCCACTACTTTCTTCACAAACTGTTGGCAGAAGCCGTAGCACATGAAGAGGACAGAGTTCTCGGCGACGTAGGCCATCAGCGCCGGGCCGGTCCCCTTGTAGAAGCCGCGCAAGCCCACTTGGGAGTATGTCTTCAGGCAGCAGTCGGTGAAGCCCTTGTACAGGGCAGGGAACGTCTGCATCTTCACTTTCACTGTGTCGAAGGGCTGCCCGGTCAGGACACACGCGGTGCCCCCGAGGGCCCCCGCTGTGAGGTCGATGGCGGCTTGGATGACAGGGTTGGACTTCATGTTCGCCCACTAGTCCTCTGGTCTCCGTGGAAGGAGACTCTCAAGAGCCGAGTACCGGCACCCGTGGTCCCGCCGCCCACTCTCAGCTCTCACTCCGCGGCGGAGGAAGCCGCTTAACCCCACGCTAGGCCGCGGGCCGCCCTCCCCGCGCGCTGAGGTAACTCCCGGCCCGAGACTTCGCGCGCGGCTCTCCAGTGCGCCCTACCGGTAGAGCCCCGGGAACCGCCCGGCGCCACCCCGCCATCCCTGCAGCCCACACGGAGTAGACTAAATGCATAAACACTGTTAATGAATACAGCAACTGAAAGCTATTCGATAAATTCTTGCAAGGACGAAGAGACCCTGGGCACCGCTCTTCACCCTGTGGGGAAAGAAATGCTTTTGTATTCGGCCAGGGCCCCGGCATCCCGGGTCTTCCAGTTGATCCAGCCTGGAGTCGGTGGGTCAAGCTACATAGAGGTTTACCTATGAAAGATAAAATTCTGTAGGGGGAGAGAGGTTACATGACAATTGGTGGCTGCTTTTGATCAGAAAACTCTTAAAGGTCTCAGCCGGGAACCCAAGTTCTTGCAGAGGGGCCGGCCCTGCTGTGCCTCTCCTGGGCCTGCTTCTCACTGGCCTGGGGTGCTGGGGTGGCCTGAGGCTGGAAGATCCGCTATCCCTGCGGGGCTGGAGAAATATTTCGTGGCAACAACGCCGAGGATGTGGGACCGAGTCATTATTTCTAGAGGTGGGTACTTGGCGTTTTATAATCTGTTTGGAAAACATTTATATATCGCCAAGAAACTTGACAGTAAAGGGCTGTGTGGCTTCAGCAATCTATACTTGCTAAGTTTCGAGGTTCTTGAGGAGCCATAGTTTTATTTAGCAGCAACAGAAGTTTGGAGTATAAATGACAACACACCTAGCTTCTAAGGCAAGATGCAGTTTGGAATATCAGTGAGGGTACTGCTGTTAAGACACACTATTTTCCTCTCAGTTGCTTATAATCCCAGTGTTAACGAAGTCTTACATTCTAAGGCCTAGTTGGTATTTTACTTTAAGGGGTAAAAACAAAATGGGGGAGGGGACAGGAAATATGCTGAGATGATTTTTTTTCATCTAGAAATCTTTCCTTATCTGATTATCTTTGGCTGTTAATATTTAAAAGTTAGGCACTGAGAAGCCAATTGTGCATAGAGTTTGTCAACAGGTAGACTTCATTATACTTATGACCTGGCCTTTTCTTGGGAGAATGTCTAGATGTCAGTATTTGGCTTCTTCTCTGGAATCATATGGTTTCTTTAGAGAATAATCTTCCAATCTTGATACTGTGTATAGGCGTGTGGGAAGGGAGGTTGGGCGTGTATGCCATGAATAGGGATTTAATGAGACCAAGATGGGGGAAGAGAGGTGACATTCCTACAGTAAAGGATATAGATTTGCACATAATTCTCTTGTTGGATGCTATCCACCCCAGCCATCTGTGCCTGCTTTCCCTGAGTTTGAGCCTTCTTTGGTTCAACTTACCTAGAAAATTCTCAGGGTGGAATCTTGGACATAGGGATCTTGGACATCCAACAGCACTGAACACAGACTTAAATGAATCCCATGTTTCCAGCCCCACACCTTCCCCCCATTCTTTGGAAACTTTGGCCTGCAAAAACTGAGCCTCACAGGTTCTATACCAAGTGGGTTTGTCTCTTTGGTACACCCTCTTGTAGACATTTAGCATGTAACTTTCTCTGATCTCTGAATTTCTCATTTCTTCATCTGCTTTGGCCTTCTGATGAGTTGACAACTCTTATTCACTGTTGTCTCATTTCTTATTATCTTTGTCTTTCGGGATTACTGTTATTTTGGCAGACTTTTTTTTTTTATAGAGAAAAGATACGTGAGAACAATCTGCCATTTTAAACTAGAAAAGGATTTTTAAATTCTTCATGTCATATTTGAGGGATTTTAAAAATGTTTTGATATCACCCTCAAAAAAGTCCAAGAGAAAAAAGCACATTTTAATACTTATCGTAGAGGCCCTATCAAGTTATCTAGAAGTGTATTCAATATTTTAATGACCACCGATTGTCAGTTAATTACATCTGGTTCACTGTCATTTTTTAAAGAGTTTTTTACAAACACGAGAGATGCAGAATACTATAATAAATCAGCAACCACTTTTGCATTAACTTCATATAGATGTTTTGGAGAAATCAAATTAATAATCAAGGCCAGGGATCACAAGGGCATTAATAGAGAAATGGTCTGTACCTTCACTGAATTGTCGGACAGCTGCACAAATAGAAACCGAGATCAAATTCCATGAAATATATTTAAACAGTTAGACTTGGAGAGAATGGACCCTAACATATACTAAACACTACCCAAGATAATAAGCAGTCTTGAAACTATTTTCCCCATTCTTCCCTATCAAAAATGACACGTTTTAAATTTAAGCACATACATACCAGAAAACGAGAAAGCAGCTTCCAATTTTCAGTGAAGATCCTCAACAAAATGAGAACACCCAAATCACATGCTCTCTCGCAATTAGATTAAGTGGCCAGATAGGATTACGAGGGAAAGTGAGGTTTGAGTTGAAGCCTGAATGACAAAAAGCTAGCCATGGAAAATATCTGGAGACTGTTCCAGGAAAAGGAAACTGTAAGTAATAAAGCCCTGTGGTGAAAGAGCTTGGCATTTGAAGTACAGAAAGGCCAGTATGGCTGTGATGAGCAGTCTTCCTGACCCGTTTCATAGAATTCTTAGAGGCCATGTTGACATGAGTGTTTATTGCAGCATTCTGTGCAACAGCACATTTAAAATGGGACAACATAAGTGACCAGCAATAGGGGAGTGAATAAAATTAAGACAAAATCTATCATGAAAAAAAGCAGATCTATATATGTTGGTAAGGAAGGTAAGTCATGTTTCTGAGTGATAGTTTTAGAATAGTGTCTGTAACAAAAAATCATACTTTTCTGCTTTACAAAACTACATATATCTTAACATTTGTCAAATACCTAATTAAAATGGGCTTTAAATATTTTTATGAGGCTAATATTTTCAAACCAAAGATTTTCTTTATAGATCAATCTCAGAAGTGAACTGCATGTAACTCTGCATTTTGTAAAATTTATTACTGAGTCTTCTAAAATAGCTCAAGTGATGCATTAGATTAGAATCTTTACAGCATGTGAAGAATGTGAAAATTATGTTTGGGAAATTCTGAAATATGAGACTGTTATAATACTGACATCCTTTATGTGCAAGTTGGATGAACAGACATGGACAAATCACCTTAGTTCTCAGATTAAATAATTAAGCTGAAAATATTTAGAAATATACTCTTAATCCAAACCAATGGAATGAATTCTATGAACAGTACCTGATAGCCCTTGCTTTGTTTTGTTTCTAAAATTTTAATCAGGTAAGTGTAGTACTTAAACACACACAAAACTATAAAAAGACATTCAAGTACAAAAATTAGGGTAGTTTAGGAAGGTTCTGTACCTTGTTTAACCTCCAAATAGAGCAGTGAGATTAGAAACTTAACATAATGCAAAAATGACATTTCCCAGTTTGCCATTTTTTTCTTAAAACTCAGCATCACTGCTTCTCAACCTACAAAATAGGATCAAATTGCTGTCATTAAACCCCACCAAGAAACCACCTCACAAGAGGATCTGACACCCACTACCCATAAAAGACCAAGACACATTATGAAGTGAAAACTAGTTATATTTATTGTGTTAAAACAACTGTATGAAATGATTTACAACTCTACTTGTAGAAAACTGAGTAGCTAGGAAAATAGTTACTGCATGGAAAACATACAAACTAGTTTAACTGCTTTTAGACTATTATTGATATTAGATGGCATCACAAACTAGCAATAGCAGCTTCTGGCAAATGGAAAAACAGCAGCAAAGTCCTGAAGTGAAGTTGTGATCATTAAGCTTGAACTGTTTATTCCACTAATTCTATAACTTTCCTACAATCATTTATCTGTCTACACATTTCTACTTCCTACAGGATAAACACCTAGCAAAGTGGTTCTGAGACAAAAGAGATAGAAAAATCACATTTATGTTTGTCTATAAGACAAATTCAATTGAAGGCAGCAGAGAAAATGGAAATTACTGCAAAGTTATATCTAGTCCTGGTGGTGAAGCCTAAAGTTTTCTTCTAATGCTGACCACTTTAAGAAATGAAATTAAGTATCAAAGCTCTTCTTACTTCTCTAGCAGTGATTCTAGCTCTTCTTGCAGAGAGCTGAGCTGCTCCTTTTCTCGGTCTTCCTTTTGTTTGAGTTCATCCAGCACAGCCTGAAATCTGTTCTTGAGCGCCAGGTTTTCCACTTTCATGATGAGATCTTCCTGTCGTTTTGCCCTGTCCTGGGTCTCTTGGAGCTTGCCTTTCATGTTATCAATCTGTTTCTGAATTCCGATAACCAGCTGATTGGTTCCCTCATTTTCTTGGTGCTGTTCATCTGATGCACTTAGCTTGTCCCTTAGCTGTCTTTCCAGATCTTCCTCGGTGTCAATGATGTTTATGTCTTCTTCATCTTGATGCTGTGTCTCATCTTCATCTTCACTGCTGCTGCTGAGGTCATTGAATATCTCCCGAAGCTCATCATGTTCTAATGAGTCATGGCCCTGCCTATGGCCTGACATTCCTGGAGAAGAGATATCAAGGCCTTGATTTTCTGTTTCTTTTGTTTCATCCTCAGCAATTATTTCCCAACGAGTACTGACAGCTTCAGCATCTGTACTCAGCAGACGTTTCACTTCTTTTTCTACATCTGGAGATTCAATGTACTTCTTCTTTGCTGTCTTCCGGAACCTTCTCTTTCTTACATTTTTTAGAGGTAGAGTGATTCCATGGTTCCATATAAACTTTTTCTCTTTGTCCTTATCCTTCTTTTTGCTTGCTTTGGGATCAGCAGCAGCAACTGGTTCCTCCACTGGAGGATACAGATCACCATCAACTGTGGATACAAGCATCTGACAGATATCAGCTGTCTTGTAAAAGGTTTTTTTATCAATGGTTTTCAAACTTTCCATAACACATGGCAGATCTACCAATTTGGAGGCCAGTGGGACCCGGTCCACTCTGACAATTCCATGCCGCCCATCAGGATGTAACTCAATTGTCAGTCTGTCCTTCAAGTTCACATGGCCGGACTGTACTGCGCGCCTCACAGTAGACGCGTATTCCGGAGGTAGACGTAAGATAAACTGGCTCTCCAGTTCGTGAGGAGCATCATCTTTGCTCTTACTCATCTTTGTTTCTTTGTGATCCACTTCTCTAGTAACCACTTGTTGCACTAAAAAGTTCCAGCTATTGCAACAGTTAGAAGAGTTATGAATTGAAATATTTAATTACAAAGAGTTCTAAGCAGAACAGCAGCTAAGCGTCTATTGTCTTAATTTTGAATTAAGCACCAAGTCTTTTTAAACATGCAGTGACTGAATACCAGTTGTTTCTCACACTGGCTTATTCAGTCAGGTCCATTCAAGTATGTTAGCCGCAATGCCAAGTTCCAACCTCTAGATGCCGCTGCCGGACAATGCAGAGCGAAAGCAAGCAGGAAAGCAAATGGCGGCTCCTGCGGAATGATTTTAGGGACAGAAAGTTAAGGCCCAGCAGACACTCAAAACCCACAAAACTTCCCGTAATAAAGGTAGCCAAAAAGCGGGGCGCACTGAGCTCTCTTCGCCTCGGGTACTTACAATACAGTGACGATTATAAACCCAGCTTCTCTGGTCAGGAGCAAGCGAAAGAAGAAGCCACTCGGAGAAAGGCGGCCGGGGGCCGAGCGTCTCCTTCCTGATTCCTTTGTTCCTCCCGGCTCTTGCCAAAGCGACCCGCTACTGATTATCAGTGAAACGGCCCCAGAAGGGCAGCGCGAAATCTTGCCGAGACCCGCAGCTCTAAGCGCCGAGAACCACAGCTCCAAGCACCAGACTCTGCAACTCCGCGACTCTGCAACTCCGCAGCTCCGCCGACCTCCGTCCGGTACTGCAGACCTAGCAGAAAAGAAAGCGCTACGTCACCGCGCCGGGCGGGAGATGGTTGTGAGTGACAGCAAGACTCAAACGGAAGTACGATCGGCCCCGAGCGCGCGCAGGCGCAACACGCAATTACGCCGTCTGCCGTTGACTTGTTCTCGCGAGACCTTGACTGTATGCGATGGGAATGATTTTTCTTAAAGAGCTATTGGTTTGAGACTTTGAGACATCGGTTCCAAGAAAGACCCGGCTAGATGTTCCCACACCCACTCCCACCGCCCCCCACCCCCACCTCCAGCCGCTGAGCCAGAACTTTTACCCGCTCACCGTGGGGCCGGATAGCTCTTAGGCTTCCGGGTGATGGTCGGATATCGGGCATCCGTGCTTAAAGCGTCTTTGCTTCTGGAAAAATTACGGACACACTCCAGAGTATATAGAATTTATAATTAGCCATGCAGTGGGTTTTAAATACCCAAATCAGTAGAGTGAGAGGGATATGCTTCCCAGTATATAATTCTATGTTTTGTTGGTTATGAAAATCCTTGGGAGTGGAACCATGCTTCGGTGTTTTTGTTGTGAAGGACTCCAAGGGAACAAGAGTGATTCCTCTTTTTAATACGTTTGACATAGATATAAATGTAAACAGAGAAGTACGTCTTCTACAGGCACACGTTCGTTTAGGACAGAGTTGTCTGGTAGACAAATCATCTTATTGAGGTAGAATATAATTGAAGTATTACTCTGTGCCATTCACTTGCCAGTAATTTTTAAATTGGGGATTTTTTTCATTCCACCTCTACTATTTTGATAACTGTTTTCTACTTGATTCTTTTATATGTAGTCAGATATCAATACGAATCTATAGTATTTTTAAGCCTAACAGTTTCCACTGATTCCTACTCATTTCCATTTATTTTTTTAATGGAATCAGTTTGATAGAGCCCCAAGGTCGTTAAAATTTTAATTTCTATACTCTAAAATATTAACAACTGTATCTACATTTAAGAGAACTCTCTTAAGATGTGATTAACATTTCCAAAATTCATATTATTTCTTTATGTATTCATTGTCTCCATGCCAGATTGGAAGCTCATGGTAATCAGGAGTCTACTTCCTTATTCATCATGTCCCAGTGCCTAGCACCAAAACATGGGAGACATACAAAAACAATTGCTAATTGAATGAACCAATTGATCCATCTAGAGGGAACATAAATATAACAATTTGTGAAATAAAATACATTTTATGTCACTATAAAATGAGATAGAGCCACTTCGTATACATTTTCTCTAGTCAAGGACAATGCCAATTGTTATGAGCAGAGAGGTTTGCTAATAGTGTTGTGGATGTATCCTCTTTGGTTTAGGTAGATTATGTATTATGGAAGGAAATTAAAATGGTCTAGTAGTTTCTTTATGTTAAAATTATGAAGTTGAAATTATGCTATTTCAGATAATTGTACATTACTTCTCTTCGTTCTATAATGTGTTGATAAAAGTTAGCTGATTATAATTTCCAGGATGATCCATTTCCTCTTTTCAAAGATGAAATTTTTTATTGTTCTTGTCCTTTAATTAGACCTGATTTTACTTATTTTATAGATAAAAGTGTTTAACATGCTAGCCTCCACATAATGCTTTAACTATATAAAATGTAAGGCTATGCTTACACATGAAAATAATCCAAATATTGCTTTGCATTTTAATTGCCTATGAGTTTATAATGCTTAAATATCCTTGTCACAGAAGGTAACCTGAGAAATTCTATGAAATTCTGATTTGCCAAAATTATGATGTATTTTAGTTAGTAAACCTTTAAATGGAAGATGGTCAGAGATAATTAAAAGGATTAACTGAAGTTTCCTCTAAAGTATCTACTTCATTCAATCCTGAAACATATTTTCTGCTTTTGAGTTTAACACATTTTCTAAATGCTGGGGGTGGGGAGTTGAGGGTAAAATACATTGATCCTAAAGCTAAGGCCTCTACCACATCACCATTACCTTAATGTTTGTTGATAAATCTAGTTATTGTTTTTTTTTTCAAATTCATTATACATACAGAAACACTCTGAATTGATTAATTCCTTGGAATATCTGTGATACTAGTGAACCAAAGATTTAGGAAGAGCAATAAATTCTCCAGTGTGGTAACAGGTCCTCCAAAGGCTTCCTACCTATGGTAAAGTAGTATCACAATCAGGCTAATGCTGTATGTTTGAAAATTCCCTTTAATAAGCTTTCAAGTTCTTTATACTGTGGAGGTTAAAAAATTATGGGTGATGGGAAAAGTCCTGCTTATATTTTGGAGATAGAAAATTACATAAGGGTGAGGAAATAGCACACACCCCAAGAAGTACTCTTATATACTCCTATATCAGTGTATAAACAGTAAAAAGCAGGTTAAAATATAGTCTTTCATATCAAGTATGATGCTTTCTATAGAAAAGAAAGACCAACCTAATTTATACTGGTTTAAAAATAAGACATCTATTATCTCAAAAACAAAGTAGTCTAGAGCAGCTCTATCCAGTAGAACTATAATGTGAACCTCAAATGAAAGCTACACATGGTATATTAAATTAGTAGCCACATTAAAAAGGCAAAAAGAAAAAAGTGAAATTAACTTCAATACCAATGTATTTAACCTAATCATCAAAAGTGGCAATTCGACATAGTCAATGTAAAAATTATTAATGATATATTTTACATTCTTATTTTGTACTAAGTCTTCAAAATCTGGTGTGTGTTTGACACTTAAAGCACATCAAAATTTAGACTAGCCACATTTCAGGTGCTCAGTGGACACATGTAGTTGTTGGTTATTGTATTGGACAGTGCAATTCTAGAAGTATGGCTGTCTCTAGGTATGATTGAATCGTGGCCTGGCACAAATTGTTTTTCTCTTCCTAATTTTGGAGATTGAGCATTTATTTATACTTTTTCTATTATTTTTTCATCTTTGCTTTCATCTCTTTGTAAACTTCCGAAGTCTGTAGTCGCAAAAACCCTACCAGCAGGGGAACTTCTGTCCTTGCCCATGGTAAGTAAGTTCAGAGGGTGGTTTCCCCCAACCAAAGTCTGTCTTTTGATCTGATTGCACTAGCTTAGGTCATATGCTTATTCCTGGCTCAATAATAGTTACCACTTTTATGTTCAAAAGGGTGGGGAAGAGGTGGTATTTGGTAATGTCTGGAGACATTTTTGGTTGTTAAAATTGTGGGAGTTGGGTCTTTTGGCATCTAGTGGCTAGAGGCCAGGGATGTTGTTAAATATCCTAAAATACACAGAACACCTATCTCCCCACGACGAAGAGTTATCTGGCTTAAAGTAGTATCAAAGTTGAGAAGCCCTGCCCTAAGCTTATTATTTTTAGCCTGTATTTCCAACTAAACGCTGACAAGTGGAGTGAGATTACCATTATTAATTTAGATCTCTCAGTACCTGCCACAACTATGAACAGGTTCAGCTTTGTCATAGGTATGCAAAGGGTGAGCCCCTAAACTTAAAAGGAAATGTTAGAAGAAAGGAAAGGGCATGGGCAACTGTCATAGTCCATCTGGGCTGCAGTAACAAAATACCGTAAACCAAATGGCTTGTCAGCAACAGAAGTTTATTTCTCAGTTCTGGAGTCTGAGAAGTCCAAGAGAACGGCTCAGGCAAATTTGGTGTCTGGTGAGGGCAGACTTCCATATTCATAGACTACAGTCTTTGCTGTAACCTCACATGGTAGAAGTAGTGTGGGAGCTCTCTGCAGCCTCTTTTACAAGGGCATTAATGCTATTCATGAGGACTCTACCCTTATGACTTAATCACTTTCCAAAAGCTTTACCTCCAAACACCATCACATTGGGGATTACGTTTCAACGTATGAATTTTGGGGGGACACAAATATTCAATCTATAAAGGCAACCAATAGTTTTCATGAAAGAGGTAAGTATTTGGGGGATTATAATAGTATATATGTAATTCCAAAAATATACAAATGGCCAATAAGCATAAGAAAAGATGCTCCTCAATATCACTAATCATGGGAAATGCAAATGAAAACAACAATGAAATACTACCTCATACCCATTAGGATGGCTACTCGCAAAAAAACAAACAATAAAACAAAAAACAAAATAACAAATGTTGACAAGGATGTGGAACAATTGAAACCCTTGTGCCCTGTTGTTGGGAATGTAAACTGGTTATAGCCACTATGGAAAACAGTGTAGTGGTTCCTCAAAAAATTAAAAATAGAATTGCTGCATGATCTAGCAATTCTACTTTTGGATGTATACCCAAAAAAATTGAAAACAGAGTCTCGAAAGATATTTGTATACCCATGTTCAGAGCAGCATTATTCACAATAGCTAAAAGTTATAAGCAACCCAAATGTCTATCAACAGATGAATTGATAAGCAAAATGTGGTATATATATATATATAGTAGAATATTAGTTAGCCTTAAAGAGGAAGGAAATGTTGACATATGCTCCAACATGGATGAACCTTGAGGATATTATGCTTTGTAAAATAAGCCAGTCACAAAAAGACAAATATTGTCTGATTCCACTTATATGAGGTATTTTGAGTAATTAGAGTCATAGAGACAAAAAGTAGCAGGGTGTTTGCCAGAGGCTGGAGAGATGGGAAAATGAGGCATTATCATTTAATGGGTATAGGTATCAGTTTTACAAGATGGATAGAGTTCTGGAAAATGATGGTAGTGGCAGTTGCATAACATGAATGTATTTAATACCACTGAGCTGTATACTTAAAGATGGTTATGATGGTAAATTTTGTGTCATGTTTATTTTGCCACAATAAAAATATTATATATGTATTTAAAAAGTATAGGTAGATATCAAATATAAATTCTTTAAATCGGTAATTTTATAATGCATTTACTGGTAATTTAAAATTTTTAACAATATTTTCTACTTTTTTAGAGTGAAAACTTGTTTTATATTGTAAAACTTAGAGTGAGAATTTCTTGTAATGTAAAATTTTTTTCACAGTGGGTAATTCTTTGAGTAAAAAGTCTTCTAAGAAAAAAGAGGTTTCAACATATCTTCTTAAAAACGCAATTTCAAGAGGGAAAATTCTCTAAGAACTTTTAAGTCTCTGAAATTTAATAAAATAAAACGTTTGTTTTAAATTTTTGAAAAGACTATTTTATTACTATTTTGTCAAAAAGAAGGAACGACTTCCAGCCTTTGTCTAAACCAGCTGGTGTTCTAAAATAGGTCCCAGAAATAAAGCAAATGCAGTCTCCTTGAGAGGACTTTCAGAAATAACAGGCGGTATATACCATTCTGGATCTCTAGGTGCCGCTGTCGGCCAATCCGTGGGTGGAGTGACGCAAAGCAATCCACTGGCGACTGACGCCAAGATACCCAGTGTTTTGAGAAACATTTGGAGCAGATTCTGCACGCCATCTCTCCTGCAATCTGCTACAAATATCTGGGTCAGGAACGTAAGGATGCTGAATGACCTACAGTGAGGCGCTGCCTTTTCTTTCCAGGACACCTTTGTAATCCAGGAGCAACCGTATGGTAGCGAGGTGCATTCGGATCTGAGAAGCAGCATTGAGAAGAGAGGAAGAAATCCGCCATAGAGAAGGAGCGGGATGGGGAGGGGAGCAGGAGGGCGCAGGAAGTGCTGTTTCCCTTCCTGCTATCTTCGTTCACCCTAGTGAATTACGAAGCACTTGCGTTAGGAGATTCCGGAAGAGCCGGCCAAAGGTTTTAAAGTGGAGAATCTCGCCAAAGATCTGCATCTCAGTGACCAGAACCATGGGTGAGTTCTGAGAACACTCTCTTTACCGCCAGCGAAGAGAGCAGGGACGAACTCTAAAATGACAGAATAGATCTTTCGGATATGCCAAAGAAAGTCCCTAGGCCCCTTGAATCTCAAACCTTCACTGGAAATCCTATAAATGCTTTTCATATAAATGTATTCATCTTGGATTTAAATAACATGGCTTTTAAGGCAGACGTTTTGTTTTGAAATTTCTAGAAAACATCTTAATGAGAACAAAATTTACTCCTAAACCACAGTAGATTTGGACACTGCAAGTAATTCTCTATGAATTTACTAGATCAGTTTCCTACCCCCAAAAGTAAAAGGGAGCATTAAGGCAGTAAGTACTCTGGTTGCTATTGGAAGAATCTGGACCAGAAGATCAGATCTGCCACCACTTAGTAGTGGGGAGGGACAGAACAGCTAAGGGCAAAATTTAGGTCTTGGATGCCAATGCCACTCCTGAGCCACGAGAAGCACAGCAGAGTCTACCTGCAGGATACTCTGCCCACCATTCTCTCTGAATCTTCAAGTGATCCTCCACTGACCTAGATGACAGCCTTAGGGTAGTGTTCTCCTATACTTTCCACACAATCTCACAGGGCATGCAGAATGGTGTTCAATAATGACAGCACCATCTTTGATTTTAAAGAGTAACAGTCACATCATGGACTAGAAGAGAAGACTGGAGGCAGTTTAAGGGCCCATTTCAGAAACCTGGCTGAAATGGAGGTTGAGAACTATAATGCAATACAGGTGACTTTCGACTGGGTGTCTAGTCCTATTAGGGGCAAGAACTGTGGTTGCCCTGACCAAAACAAAAGGACGCAGAGACTTGCTTAAATGGAGAAGTGAAAGATATTGTAGAGAGTTATAAACACAGCCAAACAATTCACCTCTAAGAATTACTCTGTAGTTTTTTGTAAGCTATTGACAGATGGAATTCTAAACTGGGAAGTACAGTTTCACCATCAGAGTCATGGACAAGGACAAGCTGTCCCTCTTCTCCTTGAATATAACCCACATCAACGAAAATGCTCTGGTTTTCCAACAGGCCTCTTATATGATCCAGGAGACCTGGAACACCCACCCAGAGCCTCCATCACACACTTTAGTGCTTCTGACGTTGACTTGGGGCCTTACCTGCCTCCTATTTCTTCTTGACGCTGACCTAGCACTGCAGATCTTGTTATCCGACACGTGGGTGAATGCAGAGCATAGTGGTGTTCACTGCAGCCTACCTTTCTGACTCTGTGGGTTCATGACCAGGGTTTGACTGGGTTTAATGTCATCCTGAGTCTGTCTATACTGGTGGACCACCACCGCAAAAACACACAGAGAACTATATGCCAGGAGCTGCAGCTACAAGTCATAGCCCTCTTCAATGGGCACCACACACTGTGTGGCCTGGCTACCTCGTCACTAACTTGAATGCAATGCCTGGTTATCCTATAACATGCTTCAGATCACAAATTGCAACTCTTCAACCTGGGTGTTCACAAGAGTGAGATGCACACTGTGGTGCCACAGGCCACAGAAGCACTGCTCTCCATGGCTTGCAGGTCACCTGTGCTCAGTGGCGACAGTTGTCATACTGCACCTGGTCTTTGCTTACAGTTCACAGGAGTTGCTGCAGGATCACAGTGACTACCTGGCACCTGCCGCCAGGCAGGCAGAGCTATAGTTTTGCCTAATAGTGGCCTTGGCCATGATCTTGGTGCACTTCCTCCTCATGGTACTCTGGCTATTGCCCTGTGCCTGCAATGCTCCTCCAGCCCTGCTTTCAGTCTGGTCTCTGGTCCAAGCCTGGATTTGAAGTTATTCCCACTTCAGCGAGAGAAATTTACCCTATTCCTGCAATCAATGTGTGGCTTTAGATATTGCAAAATCTTAATTTCTTCAAGTTAACTCAGGAAACATCTTTCAACTGGATATTCTCTGTAGTGCCAGCAATGAAGCCTTAAATATTACATTGGATTCAAATGTATACATGTGAGTTTTAACACTTTTATTTTGTAACTATCCTATTATAAATCAGTTCTTGTTTTTCTTATTGGTGGGGGAGGGGATTTCTACAAGTTGTACATGCTAGTTTTAATATACATTTTGATTTGTCTCATTAACCTGGACAGTTCCTTTGGAGAAGGTTTTGTGCCTATGAATGTGGATTCTGAAAAGTTGTGTTTCCTGCTAGAATCTTTTCCTTGCAATACTGAAGGAGGTTCAGTGCATTTTCAAGTTTCTGCCCTTAACCTCCATACACTTGCCTTTAAGAAGCTGAGGAACTGTAGATTTTGTTACACAAGAACAGAAGTTCTCCTCCTAAGAACTATTCTTGTGGCTTTTGAGTGTTTCCTTTCTTTCCTCATTTTCCAGATCCTATTCAGTTAGTTTCCATGGGTTTGCTGCCAATATCTCGCCCATTTTGTTTCTGAAAAATGTCAAACTCTGGAATGCCGATAACATTCTTCCCTAACTTTGGGATAGAGACAAATGAATCACTCTAAGCCTGAGATATTTTAGTTGGTAACCTTTCACTAATTTTGCAATAAATAGAAGAAGGAAGGCAATCTAGTATAAAAATCCTGCTATTTAAGAAAACCAACTTCTTGGAAAAATTGAATGTGCTTGTAGGACAATATATATTATCCTAATAGCCTTCTAAAAATAAAGATGCAGAGAGAAGGAAAAAAATGGAATAGATAATAGAGGCTCTGTTCATCTCTCTGGCAACCAAATCAAAGTTGTGCCAGAGACAAGAAACAAACAGCAAGGAAAATCGCCTGGGATCTAGATGAGCAAGCCATACAACTAGGGAGAAATCTAAGAAATCACCCTGCAATAGCAGAAGGTGACAAATCAGACACTGAGCTTGTCCTTCATGGTTCTACAAGGTATCCCAGTAAGACATCTGAAATGAGCCACAGTGAAAGTCTATGATTACTATGAGACAGATGAGTTTGCAGTTGCCGAATACAATGCTCCGAATACAATGCAGCAAAGATCACGGAAATAATGCCTGAAGACCAAGACAATAAAAACTGCTCTGCTGGAGTCCCTGTTCCACAGACTCAGGTCTCCGTGGAAGAAGAGTTTTTGTATCTCTGAAGCCTTAATGAATATATTTTTTTAGTCGAAAAATAAAAATAAAGATGCAGCATTTTTCTTTCCAATTTTGAAGAATAATATAACTACCTCTTGTGTCTCTTAAATTTGAAGTCTATATTAGAAATTTATTTGACATTTTCTGCTGAAATTCCAAGAAATCAACATTATTTTATTCAAAATATATTACCTTTGTGTAAACTAAAAGTCTTTTTAAAAACCCAGATTAAAGGTCTTTTAAAATTTACATAATACATAGACACTTCAGAAAAAGAGGAAAAAGGATAGAGTAAAATATATCCTTCAAAATTTCAAGTTTCTGATAAATATTCAAAGCATAATAGAGAGGAAATAGGACATTCCAATTTTTAAAAGTCTAGCTTGTATTCTAAAAATTTATTTTTCCCTTTGATATTTTTCATCCTCCAGTAACAGGTAAGTTGCTCTTTTATGTGAATTATCAAATGGTCAAGATATACTACAGAGTGGGGGGATGGGCTTTTTTTCCTTTGCGATAGTCCCTGAATAGCATACAGGTAAAGCAGATCGCTGGAAATCCTGGGATTCTACTGTATTGCAATTTAATAACATTTATATGTGATTATTTTCTCCTTTTCATACATATATTGTACCATGCTTAACTATTTCCTTGACGATAAACTAACATTTAAGAATAGAGCAGATTAATGAGAAGTTATCTAAGAGTGCAGTAACTGGTTAGGACTCTAGGCGCCGCTGTTCACCAGTCTGGGAGATACAGGCGGATGGAAAGCGTACAGCTCCACCCCACCCCCGCCCTTCCCCCAAAAAGCTTCTTAGAACCTCCATCACCGCCAGATTGAAAACAGTCTCCCTGCGGCTGCCGAGATCCTACTCCTGGACCACTTTCTGCTCTGAATTCTCCTAAATATTCAGTTAAGACTCAGAAGAGCAGAGAAACAATACCCTTAGTACTGGACTGGGAGAAAACTGTGAGGCGAGAAAGCAATGGCGATTTGGGTGAAGCTGCCCGGCTGCAGCGGGCTGGTCCTGCTGTTCCTTTTCCTGGGGCTGTTGTTGGAAGTGCGAGCTGGGAAGATCCGCTACTCGGTGCCAGAAGAGACAGACGAAGGTTTCTTTGTGGGCAACATTGCCAAAGACCTAGGGCTACAACCCCAGGAGCTGGCGGAGCGGGGAGTACGTATCATTTCTAGAGGTAGGTCGCACCTTTTTGCTCTGAATCCGAGAAGCGGCAGCTTGGTCACCTCAGGCAGGATAGACCGGGAGGAGCTCTGCGCTCACAGCGAGCGGTGTCTGGTGAGTTTTAACATCTTGGTAGAGGATGAAATGAAGCTTTTCCCCGCTGAAGTGGAAATAATTGATATTAATGACAACACTCCCCAATTCCAGTTAGAGGAAGTGGAATTTAAAGTAAATGAAATTACCACTCCAGGTACCAGGATCCCTCTGCCTTTTGGGCAAGACCTTGATGTGGGTATGAATTCGCTCCAGAGCTACCAGCTCAGCTTCAACCCTCATTTCTCCCTGGATGTGCAACAAGGAGCTGATGGGTCCCAACACCCAGAGATGGTGCTGCAGAGTCCCCTGGATAGGGAAGAAGAAGCTGTCCACCACCTTCTTCTCACTGCCTCTGATGGGGGCAACCCAGTCCATTCAGGAACCCTCCGCATTCGTGTTCAGGTGGTGGATGTAAATGACAACCCTCCATCATTTACTCAGGCTCAGTACCACATGAGTGTCCCAGAGAATGTGCCACTTGGCACTCAGTTGCTCATAGTAAAAGCCACTGACCCAGATGAAGGAGCCAATGGGGAAGTTACATACTCCTTTCATAATATAGACCACAAAGTAGCCCAAATATTTCAGCTGGATTCTTACACAGGAGAAATATCAAATAAAAAACCCCTGGATTTTGAAGAATACAAAATTTATCCAATAGAAATTCAAGCTCAGGATGGTGCAGGCCTCATGGCCAGAACTAAGGTGCTGATTAAAGTTCTTGACATAAATGATAATGCTCCAGAGGTGACTATCACCTCTGTTACCACTGCAGTCCCAGAAAACTTTCCTCCTGCGACCATAATTGCTCTTATCAGCGTGCATGACCAGGACTCTGAAGAAAATGGTCACATTACATGTTCCATTCCTGGAAATCTACCCTTTAAATTAGAAAAGTTAGTCGATAATTATTACCGTTTAGTGACAGAAAGAACACTAGACAGAGAACTTACCTCCAAGTACAACATCACAGTAATAGCAACAGATCAGGGAATTCCTTCTCTATCTACTGAAACGCACATTTCATTGCAAGTGACAGATGTCAACGACAACCCCCCTGCCTTCCCCAAGGACTCCTACTCTGTGTACATTTCTGAAAACAACCCCAGAGGAGCCTCCATTTTCTCTGTGACCGCCCACGATGCCGATAGCCATGAGAATGCACAAGTCACTTACTCCCTGGCCGAAGACAACCTTCAGGGGGCACCTCTGTCCTCCTACGTCTCCATCAACTCAGACACCGGCGTCCTGTACGCGCTGAGAGCTTTAGACTACGAGCAATTCCAGGAACTGCTGCTGAGAGTGACTGCGCGTGACAGCGGGGACCCACCGCTTAGTAGCAATGTGTCGCTGAGAATATTCCTGCTGGACCAGAATGACAACGCGCCGGAAATCCTGTACCCTGCTCTTCCCACTGATGGTTCCACTGGCGTGGAGCTGGCACCCCGCTCTGCAGAGCCCGGATACCTAGTGACCAAGGTAGTGGCAGTGGACAGAGACTTGGGCCAGAATGCCTGGCTGTCCTACCGCCTGCTCAAGGCCAGCGAGCCAGGGCTCTTCACCGTGGGGCTGCACACGGGAGAGGTGCGCACGGCGCGGGCCCTGCTGGACAGAGACGCCCTCAAGCAGAGCCTGGTGGTGGCCGTCCAGGACCACGGCCAGCCCCCTCTCTCGGCTACTGTCACGCTCACCGTGGCTGTTGCTGACAGCATCCCAGACGTTCTGGCCGACCTGGGTAGCCTAGAGATCCCGCATGACTCTGACGCCTCAGGCCTCACCCTGTACCTCGTGGTGGCGGTGGCCGCGGTCTCCTGCGTCTTCCTCGCCTTTGTCATCGTGCTGCTGGCGCTCAGACTCAGGCGCTGGCACACCTCACGTCTGCTCCAGGCTTCAGGGAGTGGTTTAGCGAGTATTCCCGCCTCACACTTTGTGGGCGTGGATGGGATGCGAGCGTTCCTGCAGACCTATTCCCACGAGGTGTCCCTCACGGCGGACTCGCGGAGGAGTCACCTGATCTTCCCGCAGCCCAACTACGCAGACACGCTCATCAGCCAAGAGAGCTGTGAGAAAAGCGAGCCTCTTCTGATAACTCAGGATTTACTTGAAGACAAAAAGGAGATATTTTCTAAGGTAAACTTTTTGTAGTAAATCTACCTAGACAAAAATGATCTCTGAGTTTACTTACTTCTTTTCACTCTTTACTACTACCAGTTCTTCTATTTCCCATATATCTTTGTAGATTTCTATTTACAGATCCTGAGAAGTAATTATAAAGTGTTTATATCCAGTACATTGATAATTGTTTTTCATTGAAAATTAGACCGTAATTAATTATAAAGTAGGATGGTGTGTGAGATGAAGAGTATGTGTGAGATGCCATCTCCGTTGTGGAAAGAGCACTCCTTCAAGGAGATCTGGCTTCCGACCTATTCTTGCTTGCCTCTGGCCAAATAATTTTATTTTTTGGGGTTTTCATTATCTTATCTGGCAAGGATAGAGTTTAAATATAAAAGGCCCACCAATATTTATGTGACTAATACTATTATCAGGTTTCCTTAAGTTATAAACACCTCCTAATTTATCCCTAAATTTAATGTAGATGTCAACTGGAAGGTGTCAGGGTGCTGTTTTATTTTGGGACATTTAAAGAGGTAAAGAAGGTCTAAAATAGTATCTTTAGTTGTGTTAGTATAAAATTATGGAAATCTATATGAACTGCAAACTTAATTTATTATTGAATACCTTAGTTTTTTGTTTAATCTTTTATTTTGAGATATTTTGTGCATGCTGAAGAATACTCCAAATGTTTAAGTTACTTATGAAATGGAGTCATAAAATGAATGATAGAAAATTTACTATGCAATTTGAGAATTAGTTCTGAAGCCTCCTGATTTGTATATTATTTCTGTAATGGAAGTGACTAACAAAAATCAAGTATATATCCCATTTTAATGTATATGCTAACTCTTCACACACACACAAAAATGCATTATAGGGGAATAAGTCCATGCTTTGATTTACTTATTTTGCTCCAATAAATTACAGAGATATATAAAATATAAAAAGAGGAAAGCAAGGTGGTTCCATAGAGTAGGTCCTGGGTTCAAGCCCCAGCTGAGCCACCGCCCATACCCCGGCACCCCAGACCACCTGGGTGTGCCAGGCCCCATGGGAGGAGACACCCCGCCTTCAGAGATCCAGTTCTTAAAGGGAGATGGCAATACTAAGGGGTGAAAGCGAGTAGGGGGGATTAAAAAAATAAAAATAAAATAAAATGATTTGTAAAAATAAAAGATACATCTTAAAAGAAAAAAAGAGGAAAACAAAAGCATAATAAGGCACAAATAATGGACCAAAAATGAAACAGAAAGTAAAAATGAAACAGAAAGTAAAAATGAAACAGAAAGTGGTGGCCAAGCTAAAGCTGTGGGAGTTCTTAAGAGAGTTCTAGTCCTAGTTTTGTATTTAGATGCCACCACTGAAGGTCAAGAGAATGCTCCAGAAATGTAGTAGGGACTAATGGGGACAAGAGTGCTTCAGGCTAAACAAGGGACCTGAGCTAGGCTTTCTGTGTGAATCCCAAATAAGCAATTAGGCCCCTCAGCTAGTTAAAAAGGAGAAATCACATAAAAATGCTACCTACCAATTCCTATATGGTCTTAACTGTTGAAAGCTGAAGATAGACCAAGGGAGAGTGGTGGACATAGGTGCTGGTTTCAGAAAATGAACACTGAGTCTCTCAGACATGAGCTGTTATAGTCAAAACACTGAACCCAGGAGGGAAGAAGAGAAGAAGAAGTGGGATGGGGGAGGGAAGACTCTTCCACTTAAAAGAAATGTACAAACCAAGATGATGAAACATGTTGTCTTATGGAAATTTATTGTTGCTAATGAGAAATTTCTGCAACAAATTGTCATTATTTTTTAGGTAATCTTTGTTTTCTCTCTGATGGCTTTAAATTTTTTTCTCTCATTCCTGCTGTATGTCTAAGTGTGGATTTTTATTTTTATTTTTATTTTCTGTTTGGTTCCAAAAGTATACTCTCAATAACATAGCTTATTATAATCTAAATTTTTCTCTGTTCTTAAAATTTTGCATCTGAGTATATATAAATGAGCTAAGTTTAGCTGTTAAAACAAAGAGATTACCAAGTTGGATGATTTTTAAAATCTGTCTGTATTCTGCTGACAAGATACATGCTTAAAACAAAGATATGCAGTATTTATCTTTATTTTCAATATTTCAGTGTAATTCACACACATTCACAAAGTAAAGCAGTCATATCAATATTAATATACCAATAAAGTGGTGTGTAAGGCAACAACATTAATGGTGATTTTTTAAAAATGAACTGATGATAATTATAAAAAGAACAGACAGTCAAAAGGATATAAAAATTATGAGTTCCCATCACCAAACAATACAGCTTTGGAAATAATATGAGGATATTTTAACCCAATTCTGTAAGAAACAATGGATCCCACGGGTAGAAAATTACTAAATATACAAACGATTTGAACAACAGAATCTTTAAGAGTGATCTAAAAGATCTGCATAGAATCCTATCCTATACATACACAACAAATATAGTTATTCTTTACATGAGCATATGGAAAATTACAACAACTTACTACATAGTCATTACAAAAAAAAAGGCACAGCAAATTTCAAAGTACCAATAATATACATGCCTTATAACCTATACTTAAATCACAAAGCTAGGGGTTGGGGGAAATAGAGAGAAGTTGATAAAAAGGTACGAATTCTCTATTATAAGAAATAAGGTGTGAGAATTTAAGACAAAAACCTGGAAAAGGAGAAAGAGAAGGAAAAACAGAGAGACTGGGGAAAATAAAACAACTTGATATGAAGCAAGAAATGTGAGTGGGAAATAACATACAGAGTTAAACTAGAAATTGTCGAAGACAAAGTAACAGAGATAAATTTTTAGAGAACTGCAATGAGGATGTGAAAAGTTATTTAATGAGACTCAAAAGCATTAAAACAATGTTAATGAAAAGATTTTTTAAAAACAAACTGGAGGCTCTACTAGAAAACATGATGAGTTGGTATCAATTGTTCTCAATAAATTTTTCATCAGTGTTCTCAGAGGACTGGATAAAAGAAAAAAGGAAAAAGATCCAATGGGGAAGAAGCCTTCAGCAGGCCATAAGTGAGAGTAGAAGTGGGCAATCTCACTTAAGAATTCAATATCTTGATTAAGATATTATCAAATCCTGTCCACTAAATATTTTTAAAATAATGTTTATGGTTTATGACCATGTAGGATTTACTTCAGGGATGCAAAGATATTTCAATAATATCCTTCAATTTAATAGTATTAATCTCCATATTGAGATGAAAGATAAAAAGCCATATGTTCATTTCAATGGAGGCATAATAAAGTTCTTGAGAACATTCAACACATGATTGAAATATTTTAGCATACTAAGAATTGAAGGAAATTTCCTTAACCTGATAAGGAGTATCTATCAAAAACTTATAGAACTATCCAAAATAATTTACAGAGTCAATGCAATCCCTACCAAAATGCCAAAGGCTTTTTTTTTTTTTTTGCAGAAATAGAAAAAATTCATCCTAAAGTTCATATGGAACCTCAAGAGATCTCAAATAGCCAAAACAATCTTGAAAAAGAACAAAGTTGGAGGTTTCACACTTTCCGATTTCAAAACTTACTTCAAAGGTCCAATAATCAAAAAGCATGATGCTGGCATAAAGACAGGCTTATAGACCCGTGATATAGAATAGAG